>NW_006263315.1:38915-40333 GCF_000469605.1 Apis dorsata | reverse complement strand
AAAAAAAAAAAAAAGAAAATTACGTTCAAATAATATTGGCAAGAAAAGTTCGAATCGACATCTCTCCCCGTCAAATTTTCTCCATTCTCGAACGATCGATTATTTCGCGAAATGGAACACAAGGTTGAATCTGCGAATGGGAGGGTAGCGACCGAGGGTCCTTTGACGATTACAATCGGTCGGGTACAAAGGTACGTGGTACGGTGTTCGGGTATGAAAGGCACGTACTACGAGTCGGACGAAGAGGAGGCGAAGCCGAAGAAAGAGCTCTGGATGAGCATGGTGGGAGAGGGAAGTCGCTAAACGACATTCCAAGCGGACCATCCAGCGCCACCCAACGGTAACCAACGCATGACGCCCTTATCTTACCTGGTGTTACCGCACCTTTCCTTACGTTACCTTAACGGATCGGCCACGGTCAAGGAGAACGTCGATTTTCGGCCATTTCGCCGCCTTTCGGCTCATTCTACTTGTTGGTCGGACTAGCGGACTCGAGATATTGATCGGGCAAATGGAAAATTTGGGAAAGATATTTTTCTTTTCTCTTTAAAATTTGTGAAAATAAACGATTCTATAAGTTTAAATATAAAATTGTATAAAATAGTATCCACTTATACCAGAAGTGCAAATATTCTACTATGAGCGAAAGGTAAAGGTTTATGCATATTTTAAATTTGAGCTGTTAAATATGATAATTATTAAATATAAATTGAAACTTAGGATTTTTGAGATAATATTTATATTCGAGGAGAAAATTTAAAAATTTGGTATACTATTGTATCGCGTTATCTAATTTTTCTTCTCTCGAAGATTAAAAATAAAGATAGTCGAATAATAATTTTGTTTAAAATACAACAATTAAAGGCAGTAAAGTTTTGCTACATTATTGATTACGATGAAATTTTTAAGATTCGAAGTCACGATGAAAGTGGCACCGACATTCGTGAGAAAGAGGTCAGTCTTTCAACTTCAAATTATTTTTTTGCTGTACATTGATGGTTAAGATGGGTTTTTTTGTTAGATCAATGATTCGTAGAAATGCTATCTTTCGAATCGATTTTCAGTTCATCCATCAAATATTTGTTGCTCGTTTTCATTAATAATTGTATTATGTGTACAAGAAAATCGATTGAAAATTGAAAGAAGAGTAATAGTTTATTACAAATGATTGCTTTCAATCGATATATCTTCGTTAATGAATTTGATCTTCTATTCATTATTCTTATACTATCATATTTCAGATAATTTCATTATCAAATTTTGCAATTTTTATTGCAATTATTATATCATCGATATCCATCTTCTCTTTATTTTCTAAATTACATTCAAAGAAATTCTATACATGCTTCAACTTTTAAATCTTGAAGATATAAAAAAAGAATGACAGAAATCTCCATATATATATTTCAATATTTTAT
>NW_006263315.1:36807-38601 GCF_000469605.1 Apis dorsata | reverse complement strand
TCTCTCTCTCTCTCTCTCTCTCTCTCTCTCTCTCTCTCTCTCTCTCTCTCTCTCTCTCGAATTCCAAGCATAATTTTTATCAACAATATATTTTGCTGAACACAATGCACATATATTTTATTTTTATATTCGATATTTCATCATATTTAATATTTGATAATTTTTAATATATCTACACATTCGAAATATATATTCGAAATATTTATATCGGTAATCTTTCCTATACCTTCCAATGTTTACACACTCGTCTACGAACGAGTTAATCCATTCGTGTACACAATCGAGTTATGCGTAATATCGACACCGGGCTTTATTTTTGTTTTCAAAATTTATGAATTACGAAATTTAATATACGGACGGAGTTTAACACGGCGCGTTAGTAGCACGCCGAACTTTGAAAATAATCGAGCGGAAACGAGCGTGAGCACGAGAGCACCGTTGCCAATCGATAATAAAAAGCGCGAGCAACGATAAATAACAAGTTTGCCCGCGTTTCATGAAAGGTGTCTGAGATACTTAAAACGATAAGTGGGTTTAAACGATCCCTTTATCTCGATGTGCGTCATTTAATTTACGCAGTTTGTATTGGACGGTCATTTTTGTACAATGTATTACACGAAATTATTCAAGAGGATATAATGATATATAAATATACGGTGTGAGAAGAGAGAAATTTTATCGCATACACGATGGATTGAATGGAGGTATATTCGTATTGATTATTCAAATTGGTGGGAAATTTTAAGAACGTCAGAAATTCGTTGCGATGGATCACGAAGTTGCGAGTAAATCGGATGGATGTGTGGAAGATAATTTTGATCGTTGAAATGGATAAATATTTGCAACGAGAGATTGATGTTTGATGATGGAGAGTTAAATGCACTTCGTTGATAAATAACGAATAAATATTTTCATTCAAGTAATTAATACTTATATCTGATGGGAGTTTTGATGAGAAATTAATTTTTCGTGAGCAAGTTAAAGTAAGTTAAAGGATTTTCAATTTGTTAATTTTCCAATTATCGATGAACGTTATTATTATAATCGATTTGAAATGAAATTTCAAAGCGTTTTTATATTCGAAATTAGCAATCTTGGGAATCGTCTGGATTCCAGCCGTACCTCGACCTATTTCAATTAATAATTTTCCACGTGTCATTACGTAATATAACGAAGCGTGCATCATCGATATCGCGTGGGTTAATCCAATTATTTTAATTGGAGCACGATTGCGGGAAACAAAATTACGAATCGTTTAAAGTTTGTGCCGAATTTCAAACTCTTTAATGGATTAACTATTTGTTAAATTTCATAAAACGATTGAAAAAAAAAATTAGAAGATAAATTAATTTTAATCATGATTTAATAACTTTTTTGATCTGCAAATTTTGAAAAATTCGGTAATTATTTACGTTGCAACCAAACCAGTGGTTATTAAATATCCGAAATTATTGTATTAATTAGTAAAACAGTCATGAATAATATATAGACTGTAGATATTTATGCAAAAATGTACAAAATGCAAATAATATGCAAATATCACAAAATAAAATATTCTCTATAATATATATATATATATTTAATACCCGAAACAAATTTTCCATTTGGATCAGCTTCCATTATACATCTTATAAATTTGTATAAAATTATCATTCAATAATTACAATTTATTATCAATTTTAACACAAAATATTCAAAACATCTACATCTTTTCTTACCACGCACAATACCAATCACCGATAAATCGAACGCAAAATAATCTCTTAAAATATAAACCACCGACGAATTACATAA
>NW_006263315.1:28824-36564 GCF_000469605.1 Apis dorsata | reverse complement strand
AAAAAAAAAAAAAAAAAAAAAATATCTTCGCGACTACTTCGTCCTCTCCAACTACACCTCTCAGCGATCGATCATCCGTCATCGATCCACCGATCGAAACACACTCCTCTCCTCTTCCTCCTCGATTTCTCCTCCGCCATTTTCGTTCGCCATTCGCACGAACCCTCGATTCTCTAATTATTCGTTGCCTTCGAAGGTGAAGAAAGGTTTCCTTGTCCCTTGATCCGGAGGAATTCTCTCGCGAATTCGGCCGCAATACCAGCGCGAAATGCCACAGGTTGGGAGGGGGGGAAAAAAAGGATCGAGTTGGAAGAACAGTGATGTTCACCGTTAATTTCAGTTGGACGAGTGAATCGGCCGTTTATCGTTCCGCCGGCGTGAAGGCCGCGTGGACAGAGAGGGCCAGGCACGCGTGTGCACACGTAGCCGTGCCTGAGAAGGCGAGAGTCCGGTCCAGAGGGTTCAAGCTAACGGGACCCGATCGCATGAGCGCGGCTCTTCGTGGTCGCCACGTTTCGCACACCCGCGCGAAAAACACGTACACGCTCGAGCGCACGTAGAGGGAAGAGGTTTTTATAATACGTGAACAGCTTTAGGTTGACATACGGCAGCGCCGATCTTTGCTCTCCAATGCTTTGATGAAAAGCATGTCAAAAATTTTTGACCTGGAATTTGGAAGCGATTTTTTTTTATTTTTGTTCGAGAGGAATTAATCTAGTTTTCGGGACGAAAGGATTTTATTTTCTTAATTATTTTTTTTTTTTTTGCATTCTCTCGTGTTAATATTTAAGGTATGGAAGAGGTTTGGCAGATTTCGTTAAGGTGAATTATTTGATTTCATGAATCGTATAAATTTTTTCCCCGATTTTTGAAACACTGTGCCTTGCTAGCATTACTTCGCCTATTGAGTCTGGTGATTTCAATGCCTGTCGAGGCGCGAGTTTTTAATTCGCATAATCGATACCACAAGAGTTTAGTAATCGTTCAAATACATAGAATTGAATTTTCAAAGATAAAAATACAAATGTTTCGAAAATTTTTCAAAAATATACTTTTTACATAATGAACGACATTCGGTTTACAGGATTATTAATCTCATAACATTAAAAAAAAAAAATAATCGATTCCTTGTTTCCATCGAAAACATTAATAATAATAATTCTTAATCTCGTGTCATCGTTCGTATTGCGGATCGAAATGTCGCATGCAGGGGCAATAAAAGATCTTTTCAGTAGATACATCTTCGTTTGTTAAAGATCTAATCGCCATTAGTCAGTGGAAATGTCAGTTGAAATGTTTTCATAGCGTATACGTGGCGCACGTGACGATCTATTGCGCAATCCGTGCCACAATCCTCTGTTACAATGTTAAACGGCAAGTGTGACTCGGCTTTAGTTTCGTATTTATCAATCGGACGTCTGGTAATATAATACAAATGGATCCATCGCCGATTTCTTTCACGTCGGTGTTAATTACAAAGCTACGAATAACATTGTTTCTTCATTTTACTCCTTCTTCCCAATATTCAATGTCAACGAGACAATGATTTTTTCTTTAACATCCTTCGCGCTCTATAATTACGAGTTTCGAACGATCGTTTAAGAATAGGAGTTAGATTTAAAATCTGTGCAAATGTTTGACAATACTCGTTGAAAATACTCGAAACGAAAATATATATATTTCGTATGAAAGAATTGGGATTTTACGTGTTACGCTTGTTTATTTTTTCCATCGATAGTTTCGCAGTTAAATTGAATATGCAAATGAATAATTAACGATTGAATTAACGATGGAATCTTTCTTCTTCGAGTATGGTAGTGGGAAAACTTGTGTAAGTTTTGTATCGTTTATTCAATCGGGCTTTTGCTTCAACAATATTTGAAGTGTAAATATCTTTTCAAAATATTTATTTAGTTTCAGTGTCACGATCACGATCGTTACAAGAAAATATTCAAAATTCAATAACAAGTTTTAATTTTACAATGAAATAAAAATTATTATACGTGAAATAATGAAATAACACCGCGATCTTCGAAATATTTCGAGTAAAATTTGCATCCGTTCTGAAAAGCTTATTGTTCGGGTCAATTGTCGCGCTCTGTTTCTGTCAAATGCAGCCAATCACGGGATGGTAATTTGACGCTGAAAGGCAACGTTTATGCGCATAATAATTATCAAACGAGACTTGACAAACGTATTGGATCTGCCCGACTTTGCGGCCAACCAAGAGAACGGGTTACAATTTATTCCAGGCTCGATGACAAAGTGTTCGCAACGCAGGACCGATTTATTCCAACAATTCCACCTTTACAATTTCGATTAGCTACAGATTAGGAAGCGGTTATGCGTGTTTCACCTCGATCACGATGACGTCTCGAAATCATTGATTTCCTATAGCTATCACTCGTGTCATGTGATAAATGTCTAACGGTGTTCGTCAACTGTTGACGATAAATTCAACGATTCCTTTTTTTTAAGAATATTTCGTTCTCCATTTCGACTTGCCGACTTGCCGTTATCATAATTGTAAACCAGACGATATCGCGATATCGAATTTATGTCCCTTCAACAAAAGATTTAAAATTGCAATTGTGAAACGGGTATCGAAAGTTTATATAGAATTAATTACAAGCAAGAGGAAATAGGGCAAGAAAAAGGAATAGTTTAATAATCCTAGAAATTAGAATTTAATTTTACAAAAGTCGAACGAAGTTGATCGATCAGTTTCGCTTATTTCGCGTGAATTATTAAATACGTAAATATATAGATATTCTAATTCAAAAGTACGAAATAGAAATATTAATTTCGAGTAGGATTCAATTACGAACACCACATTTCTCCATGAAAACGCGAATTTCACGATTTCTTCTCCGCGCGTCCTCGTTGCGACGACAAAAACGATACACGTCACGCCTATCTACGATCTATCTCTCCATAATTTCTATAACTCGAGACACTGCAAGAAAAAAAAAAAAAAAAAAAAAACTGCAAATGCAACGCTCGTTCCGCAACAGGCGGATGCTGAAAATCATTTTCACTGTCCGCAACCGGGGTATTAACGTGTATTTATAGTTAGACTGGATGGATACACATCGTCTTGCTTTCACCGCTCCTTTCATTTCCCCCCCAAAGAAAAATGATTCATTATCTTTTTGATAAACACTGATCGTCATGTCGAATCTAGAGATACATCTTTCCTTCATTAAATCTCCAACTCCCTCTAAATCGCCTTTTCTTTTTCCTTTTTTTTTTTCTTTGTTTCTTCAACTTATCGCACTCGAGCTTTTGTTGAGCGACTCTCGATGGAAGAATCGAAAGAATGCGTAACAAATATACCGTACAATATGTTATTTGTATTAGAATTATAGATCCATCTTTTTTTCGATCGGTCAATGCTCGAATAGTGCAATGATAGTGCGATTAATTAGACTGATTTATTAGCTCTCTTGTGTGTCACGATCTCTAAAAAAAAGGATAATATTTTACGTTCCTAAAATGTGATCCAGCTATCGATGATTTAGAGGAATGGTAAATATCGGCTCGATTAATTTGGACGAGTAGTCAGGAACCAGTAGAACGAAAATTATGATAGATGCTATTAAATCGAGATGTTCCTGTCGTTCAAAGTTTCGATTATTTTTTATTTTTCTTTTCCTTTTTTTTTTTTTTTTTTTTTTTGGATACTGATGTTCTCTCAAAATTCAGTCCGATCCTCCAGCCCGAACAAGTAAGCATCGAGGTTATTTGGACCGCTCATTGATTATGCATGCGTATTATAATTTATCTCTTTATTATTCAAATTCTCGGTTGTGTCATTTCAATGTGGGAGAATTTGAGTTAAAAAAAAAAAAAAAAATGAAAAGAAAGGAAAGAAAAAGAAAAATATATTATTCATAATACGGTTTGTTCGGAATTTAGATAGATTAATTCTACGAAAAGGAATCTTAATTAAAATGGACGTTGACCATTCGACCACTCCTCGTTTAAACACACGCACGCACACATAAAACACACGATTCATAAAAATACTTACATTCTTTACATCAATTTCTTCCATTACTATTTTTAACTATAATTATTAATTTTTAACCAATCGCCTCATCTTCTTAATATCTTCTCTACATATTTACTTCTTTTCATCGACACTTCTCACCGTCTATATACATATACATATATCTTCCAATTTCTTTGATTTTCCGTGAGTCGAAATTGCGCGTTCACGTACGCACGAGGCGCGTCGTCTAACGTTGGTTAGTTCGGTGAGAGGCGCATGGTACCACTGGCATCAATTAGATCGTGTTATGCTAATGCGGTCCGCGTGTACGGAGCGCGATACGCGGCAATCATCTCGAGGCTTATAGGATCGGATCCTCGTAGGCGGTCGACAACCATAATCCACCGTGGACATGAATTAAACCGTGAACGGGCAGGTGCAATGCGGGATAGGCGAATTTGTTGGGCGGAAGTCGGCTATAATTAGAGTATCGTGCTTTGTTTGTTGTAGAGTATATACAACGTAGTGCTTCAAGGATGTACGTAAAGAGAATTGGAATGCATCTTTCTTCGTTTCTTCCAACATTTTTGTAATTTTAGACGAGAATTTTTTCGTTTCGTTTCGTTTCGTTTCGCGAGCAGTATAGTTTTTAATGCTAATGTTAAGAATTCTTAAGAGTATTAGGTGTACGTGAACGAATTAAAAATTATAGAAGAGATTATTTAAGTATTTAGAAAATTTAAAAGTTTATGGAAGTGTTATATATTGAAAAAAAATTTTTGAAAATATGAAAACTATAATAAATGGATTATTAACGATTGTTTTAAGAATGTAAATGTTAAATTTAAATGGAATAAGGATGATGTAAATTTTTTTCGCTGTAACTTCATTGCAATTTATATCTTTATCGATCTATCTTTGAGATGTCGTGCAATCTTTCTTTTTTTTGATTTAATATGAAAATTGCAATGCAGCAGCAGCCTCGATGCCTTAATAAATTTTTTTTAAAACATGCTTATCCCGATAAGCATTCAAACACAAGCGTACGAATCTTTTTTTATCTTTCTCGAGATATAACCTCGATAATCTTTATTGTCTACTTTTGGTTTTAATTATTGTTATATTGTAATTAATTCATTTTGCGCACCGGTATAATTATAACAAGAGATAAAGAGTCAGGGTATATACATATTATTAAGATTTAATTTCCAGATTTAATTAATGGCCGCTAAAAGTTTAATTATATATCGCCATTTAAATTACTTACTTAAAAATTTTACATTAATTACAATTTAAATTATGTTTTATAAATTAAATCCTCTTGCAAATAATTTAATAAGATCAAAGTTTATTATCTAAGAATACATGTTCATAAGTGTAACGCGACATTTCAGATTATATCTCGATGATATAATAAAATTATACTTCTGGGTGGAAATTTTTTCTCCAATTGCTCTTTGTAGAAGCAACAAGTAGATTCAAATATGCCAAATCAATTTGCAATACAAACTAGTAAGAAGAAGTTAAAATTTAGAATCTTTAAAAATATTTGTCTTATTTCTGTTAAGCGTAAGTTTAATAGTGTAGGAATAGAATTTTACTTAAGTTTATTAAAAAAAAAAAAAAAAAAAAAAAAAAAGAATTTCACATTTTACATTTTCATTACTGTTAATCATCATATTAAATTTAGAAGCGATGACAAGTATGCGTGGCACGTATTTGAAGAACGTATCTTGTGCATTTTATTTTATTTTGTAGAATAACTTTGGCTGGCTATTTCCATTCGTCATTGCACATAAATATGTCGATTAACTCACATGGAACCTATTTGTCCATTTTCTTTACTTTTCCTATTTGAATCAAGTGACGAATAATGCTATAATGCTATAATGGCTACCTTCGTTTGAAACGTTTATTTATCTTGCTTTTTATCGTATTTATATATATATATATATATTTATATATATGTATCTTAAATGATTATTGCCCATGACATTTGAATTTTTCTCTTATGTTAGTTTATCTTTTAATAAAAAATCAAATAGTCTTGAATTTCACGAGAACTTTGAATTGTTCTAGCATTTACATAACCTTTATCAAATGTTAAAGTTTTGTCCTTGCTAATATTTGTGGCAATTTCTTCAATTTTATATACGTATAATAAAATAACGCGAATATTTTCATCACGTTCGTGTTATGTGGCATGACGATGCGATGTTTATCTTACGATTAGAAATTCTATTAGAAAGCATTGGATACATTCGTGTATATATATATATATATATATATTCGATGTTAATTTCTTCTTCTACTTCTATATTCTTCATTGCATTGTTTCCCATCCAATACGATTATGATCTGGAATACGATGCAAATTAAAAATTATCACGCTCTGAAGAAAATAATCTTGTGCAACGAGATTTGAGAAACGAAGCGCGTGCACAATGATTTACAATCACAAAAATTATTTCGCAAGAATTACACGTTCGTTTGAAATTATTGTTATTATTATTATTTTTTTTTTTTATTACAACGCGAAACTCTTCTCGCTAGTAAATTAATAAAATTGAAAACTCTTGGTCTTATCCTCGCTTTTCGATAATTTTAACGACGAGTAAATATTAACTCATGAAAATCCAACTTCCAAGAAAAATATTTAACACGCATCAAACTTATATATTTAACTTAAATACATTAATAAAATAGTTTATTCAACACTACAAACAACAAATCAAACGAGTGTCTAAACAGTCTCTTCATCACGGTTTACCAATCGTTATAACGCGTTATAATACGTAATAGAAAAAGAAAGAAAGAAGAAAAAAAAAAAAAACTTCGCGACAATCTCTCGTATCGATTAAAATGAAAAGGTTATCGCAGATTTTACGGCTGACAATATTATAATTGGCGTAGGATCGGCGTGAATGGCGTTGAATATCAGCGTCAACGAAGCTTAGAACAAGCAAAAGTTCATGGCTGCCGTTTTTTCTCCTCCCCCTCCCGATCGTGATAACGGGGATCCACGATTTGCGCCGCGAAATGTCAATAAAAGCTATTAATAATGTGACAGTTTGTTATCCTATTAGAGGATCGATCGTCTTTAGAAGGATTTTATTAACTCGACGCGTTCGTATCGACGTTTTTGGATCTTTTGACGTATCGATGGATCTTATTAAACTTATTTATAAAAATTCGAATAGTCACTAGATTACGAAAAAACGGAGGATCATATTTTCTTTTCTTTTTCTCTTCTTTTGGAATTCTTATGACAGAATATTTACATAAACATCTAAAATAAACCACTATAACCATCATTACACTCGTATCGGGCAAAAGTCAAATATAAAAACGATAGCTTCATACATAAATTCAATTTTTATCGATGACTTGGCAAAATCTTCGTACACGTGTATTTATTAGACATCAATTAGAATCCAAGATAGAAACGCTCTATCTTCGATTTGATTAATCGGTCAATTTTCAAAAAAAAAGAAAAAAAAAGAAAGAAAATACACACGCGCCATCCACAAGAACAATAATCACCAGTCGTTTATTCGAAGGAACATCGTGTAACAGGTTGGAAAAATAGTCGCGTGACAACGAATCCTCGACTCGTATCAATAAGTCAAGTCGGTCCAGCTGGTCTCCAGGCCAGATAGAAAAATAACACGGCCAATAAATACGAGTATACGTATCGCCGTATGATTTGTAGATCGCATTATACGACACTACAAGACGCGTGCGTG
>NW_006263315.1:16994-28647 GCF_000469605.1 Apis dorsata | reverse complement strand
TTTTTTTTTTTTTTTTTTTTTTTTCTTTCCTCCCTCGAAGCTTTCCTTACCCGTCGAGAGAGAACGATCTGCGTGACCGCGATGATAAAAGAACACGTTAATAATTTTTCACTCACGTGTCGAACACACCGATCTTTGTTTTATAGTTATTTCCAACGTGACACGCAGGGCCCCGCGAGTGATAGATCCGCGCGAAGACGCGACTTCCCTTGGATCATCGTCACGCGATACACCACGCGGATAAAATCTTTTACGTGTGCGAATCGAATAGTTGTTGGAAAGGTATTATTCAAAATAATTTCATTAAATTTATTGGAAGGAAATTTTAATCTCTAATTCTTCTTATATTGATCGAATTATAATACTGAGTTTCGAATTCTATGAAGAAAAGAATTTGAAAAGAATTTAAATAGGAATAATAAAAGAAAAACTATTGTCAAAAGAAGATGAAGATATCTCTGCATGGAGATAAGAAATACTCAATTATACTTTAAATCGACAAAACCAGAAATCGAAACGAGGCAGAATTACGCAATGTTACGCAACGTGGAGCGTAAATTAAAAAAAAAAAGAAAAACGAAAGGACAATCATGAAATCGCTTCCTCTCCCAAACGTAAGGCCTACTGAAAGGCTTTCTTCATGAAAGCCACTTCCGTCGCATCATCGTCCAAGGAGTGAATTTAATGCTCGGCTTGAGGCAGCCCGAAGGCACCTGCGCATGTCGGCCTATACCCGACGGCGTGTTGCGAGCCAAAGTACCTGCCTACGTTTCACCGCATGTATTTAAACATGAGCTCTATTCCGTCCCATCGATTCGAACCACGTGTGTTCACGTCCACACGCGTGTGCACCCGATATAGGACGAGCGTTCATAATCGAGCCGGTGCGACACAACGCAGGGCGTGGAGGAAACCTGTTACCTGAGGTTCGGGTAGGCGGATTTTGATCCACCGATCGATCGGGAGATCTTTCCTTCCACTTTGTGAAATTATTACACGCGTGGGCTGACTTCGTTGCCCACGTGAAATGGGCTCGCTGATGTTTTCCTTCTCAGTGTTGGATGAAGTGATTACTTCGATTCTTTGACTTTTTCTGGTTTTAAAAAAAGGATTTGACAAAGGGATATTGTATATGAAGTGGTGTAGTTTTGTTTTCGAAAGGGAATGAAAAAGTGATCAAGATAATGATCTGGTAAAGTTACAATGGGATCGATTGAGAAATTGTGTGATTATTAATCTGTGGATGGGAATAATAGAAATATTTGTGTAAGGGTGAGAAAGTGGACAAAATGAGGTATTTCTAAATATATTGTTTTTGTAGTTCTTTTGGATTTTTAGTTATGGGTTTAATGATTAGATTAGAGTTTATCTTTCAGATAAGTGATCTGAAATTCATTAGGTATTTGTACAGTTATGATTGGTTTTAACGAGATATGATTGATATATTAAGATCTATTTCCATACTTTTAATGGTTTTGATAAACGGTAAAATTACTAATGGGAATAATATTAGATGTTTCGTATATTGTTAATGCAATTTTAATTGATAGATTAAACTTTCTGAGAATCGATAAGATAATCTAAACTTGCATGTATAATCATTTTGAATTTCCAACATCACGTTAATAATAATTATCATTAAAACTAAAAGTTTATGCATTTGATATTTTAAAATTTAGAATTTTTTAGAAAAGAAATTAATAAATTTTAAAATTGTATATATTTTAAACTCTGATATCTTTAGAAAAATATAGATAAGTATTTTGATTCTCTTCGAATACACATATATATTTTTCTTTTCTCATTTCATCATCATGTGATTATAAATGTAAATTTATGAATTTTAATTTGTTCTCGTTCCATCATCATCATAATAATCTAATGTTAACAGCAATAAATATAAGAACTATAGAAAATGATAATCTATCACATTAGCATTCCTTGTATGCTCCTCATCTTGAGATGCAACATATTATTAAATTATATTTATGTTACATGTATTATTATTTATCCATAAATGATCCACTTCTGTTGTCGATCTCAAAATAAAAAAATATTTAAAACAAAATTAAATTAAATTAAATTGTAACATCCTCTAGATTCACCAAACAAAATTTTCCTCTCTCTTTTTCATCATAAATCATACTATACAAATAAAAGATCAACGATGCTTTTCCTCGGTTACCATTATCCCTCGTTTAAACTCGCACAACCAAATCCTTGAGCATAAACAAACACCAAGAGCCAACTCTCTTCTCAGATCAATACAAACACCCAACGATTCCACTCATCCGACGATTAAAAATATTTATCGCTCCCCGTACCCTCTCCAATCTCCAATAGTCCATACGATTCATATTTCATATTTCTCGCGCGAATCTATGAGTCATATTCGAGCGTCGTATACACATCTCGCCAAGTTACAAGGCGGCCAACGTCGAAGTAGGACGTGAAAAGGTTAACGGTTGTATCCGCGTGCAGAAGAAGCTTGGCCATCGGATACGTAAGAGCTGTTGAGACAATAGCTCGGCATTCAAGGCTAATCGAAATAATCGGGGTGTCCCGAGACGAGACGTCGAAGAGCACAATGGCTAATAATATAAGCCGAAAGGTGAGATCTCGAAATACTCTGTGTCGTCTTTTACCGATCGTGGAACGAACATTCGACTCCTCGGTATATATTCGATTCGTGACTTCGTCCACGACGGGTTGCGGCAAGGGTCATTAGAGAGAAAGAAAGAGAGAGAGATCGGGCTGATAACAAGCTCGAAACGATGCCTGGAATTCCGCGATAATGTTCCAACGAGCTCAAACGCGTCGCGAGGTGTTTTGCCTTCAAGGCGTTCGCGCGGAACCGTTTTTACGGAAGCTCGGGGATCCGCCATTGAATCGCTCGAATTCCTCTCCTCCGATGATCGCATTTTTCGATCGCGCGCGATGCTGTGAGAATGTAGGCACGGCTGGGAGAAAATCGCATGGATGGAGAAACGTATTATAAGGAGAGGTGGGATCAAAGGATTTTTCGTTTCGTAACGTGTATTATTTAAATTTTTCAATCACAGTCACAGAATCTATGATGACCGGAAAGAAATAATTGGAATTGAAGAAATAATTGGATCTTCTTTGAGATTATGTGTAGGAATATTGTTGAAATAGAATTTCTAATAGTTGCGTGTATATGTTGAATTTTGAGGTTATGTGATCTCATCTAAGCTAGCTTAATCATTAAATTAATATGAGTTGGAGAAATAATTGGATCTTTTTTAAAGTTTTATAGTGTTACGTGTAGGAATTATAAAATATTGTTGAAATAGAATTTCTAATAGTTGCATGTATACGTTGAATTTTGAGGTTAGAATGTGATCTCATTTAACCTAGCTTAATCATTAATTAATATGAGTTAGAAAAACAATTGGATCTTCTTTGAAGTTTCATAGTGTTAGGAATTATAGAATATTGTTGAAATAGAATTTCTAATAGTTGCGTGTATACGTTGAATTTTGAGGTTAGAATGTGATCTCATTTAACCTAGCTTAATCATTAAATTAATACGAGTTGGAGAAATAATTAGATTTTCTTTGAGGTTTCATAGTGTTATATATAAAAATTACAGAATATTATTGAATTAGAATTTCTAATAATTGTATATGTTGAATTTGAGATTGGAACGTGACCTGATCTAACCTAGCTTAATCATTAAATTAATATGAGTGAAAGGTTGAAGGAATGATTGGGTCCATGGAATATTTTGTTGTATTTTAATCTTATTCTGAGACGTATTGCACGTATGGATTGAATTTTGAGGTTAAAAAAAGGATATAGAAGATAAGGTTAGGTTGTCCTGCGAGCGTTCATTACGTAACATTATATTGAATTATACTTTGAAGATTTATCGCGCCGAAACTGAATAAATCAAAGCGTTTAAAGAATTTTCACGGGGGACTTGAAACGATGAATTTTCATGAAGGAGGGATCGATTCCGCGAAGTATCAGCCAAGTATATCTGAATATTAAACGAGGGACAGGGGGGTACACGGAACGAAGCTCGGCTGGTCGGTTTCGTAACCGAGGAAGAGGCCAATTTTGTCGCGCTAACGCGGCACGAAATTCGCACCTACATACCACCAAAAATTTGCATCGTCCATATTGGACGTGTCACGCGTGGAAGGAACTCTTTGCTCTTCGAGGTGGAAGACGCGACACGAGTCTTTGCGTCTCAAGTTAATCGAACGAGACGAAGTCTTATAAAGGAATATCTGTACGTTTACATTAATTTTTCAAAGACAAGAGGCGCAAGATAAAAATATGAAATAAGAAAAATGAAGTTCTCGGAATGAATTTTGGCGAACAACGCTTCTTAGCCGCGATGGTAGCCGGTCGGCTAACGAGCACGAAATAAGACGCATACATTACTTTAGCTTTAATAATCCATGCTCGATTTACATGGTAATTACTAAGTTTTCTGATCCCAAATTACCTCTCAGTCGAGCCGTCAAAGAGTCGACGAGCAGCCGACAACGAATAATAAGTGCACGCGCGAAAGAAATGGGGCAAGGAGAATCGTTTAGCAGAATGCGGCATTTCGATCCCCGACAAGAGAGCAAGAGTAACGACTTGGAACTTTTCAGGGGATGGATTTCTAATTTTTGTGCTCTCGTGATGTTTAGGAGCTCGTTGAAGGTCCAAATGATTTTCGTTTTGGAATTTTGATAAGGTAAAATAAAATTGGAGATTAATAGTTGTAAAAATAAATTTTTATGTATATAAGGTACGTGGACGAATTTCAATGTTTATTATTTCACTTGCGATCGATTTCAAGAACGTTTAAAAATATCGTGGCAAGAGTGCATTGAAAATATTAATACAGACATAATACAGAAAGAGAAAGTGTGAAGTTAGCGATAAAAATGGAAAGAAATGACATGGAAATCGAAAATCTAAAAGAATAAAGATATCCACCATACATCTAGATAAGAGATATTCATACATTTCATACGATTCAAAAGAATTCCCCTTTTAAAAATGCGATTAATCATATCCCATCTCGAAAATTTACCGTCAATCAAAATTTCTCTTTGATTAATCCATCACCTCGGATGAGGATGAAGCTTTGCCGTTCGATTACGAGATAAACTCTGAACGGTCTCCGCCGCTATTTCCGCGATAAGAAGTTGAAAAGAACGGAGACAGGAAGCGAGGGTAACGCGGTTTCTCCCACTCAGGAGGCAGGAAGAAACGTTGAAAACTCGATTCCTACGTTTCAACGAGTGATCGAGTGTTAACCCGTGTAAAACGGATGTGCAGCGTACGCCGGTGTAAAATCGTGTTCTACCTGGATGGCAAAAGAAACTCGCAGGTGGAAAAAAAGGAACTTCCATCGCGGCACTGTTAGCCGCGTTTATTATCCTCCGTGCTTCGTGGATAATACCCGTTTGGTTGGAGTTGCATTCGGCTTGATACTCCACGGATGAACGCGATTGTTGAGAAAGGTACGCGGTTTGCTATGGAAATGCGCGTATCATATTTCTTGCGGTATAATTACCGCATAACGGTTGATTAACGGTTAACCGTTGACTCTTATAATGGATGCAAATTAATCGAGCCTTTTTTTTTTTTTTGAGTCGTTCTAAGGGCGATAGAATTGTGATAGAACGATCGAAATTTAATGATGGATATTAGATAGGAAAGATGTGTGAAGTTTGTGAATGATTCCAGATTAATTATTTTGAAGATCCTTTTGGAAAAATAAATATTGATTTTTCAATTGAATACAAGTATAATTTGTATATCTAATTATTTTTATAATACTATTTTATAATTCTATAATGTATAAATTTCTGAATATTTGAAAAAAATATACGGTAAGAAGAAAGAAAACTATCTAAGTTAAAATATTAAAATTAACATTTGTTTTGTTTCAGGTCGTTTACATTTTAAATATGTAAAAAGTGTATGAAAAATTATCAATTTTATTCTTATTGGAATACTTGCGATTTCAAGGGTTAAAATTAAGATTTTAAAATAAGACGATCTGCATGCGTTACTATTTGCATATCGATGCATAGCAATCTGGAAAGGGAATAAAATGCGAACGTTAACAGGTTTTATACTTGTTACGATTGCCACGATAAATTGATGCTCATGGCCACAATCTTGTCCTTGTTTCGCGAAACTTGTTATCGGTAGTCGAGCCACATTTAACAGTGAGCATTGTGTGATACGCAAACATAAAATTAATGCAAAAAGCTAGTGGAGATAGTGGTTTGGAATTAATGAAAACGGGAATTTCGATATTTCGAAAGATAAACTTCAAATCGAATCGATTTCACGAAATGAATTATTAGAAAATTTTCAAAAATATCCTAAATATTCCTTTCTCTTACAACTAACAATGATTTTCTTTTCTAAGAAAATCATTCGTCACGTAATAACACTCTTAACAACATCTTCTATGCATCATAGAATTTCTTCATCGAATTTAAACCGACGCTAAAATCAAGTCAAACAAACCTCTCCCTCGCACGCTTTATCGAACGAAGAGAAGAAAAATCTTCCCTCTGAATTCCCTTTCCAACAGGGAAACTTCGAAAAGATCTCGATTCTTACGAGTCCTTTCTATATTCCCAATAAACGCGGATCTTCCCTCTCCAACTACTCCCCCGAGTGTCTCGCAACAGGCTTTGCAGGCCGCAATAAAGATCTGGATTAAAGCTGGCTGCTTCGATGCCAAGCGCATAAACATAGGAGGCGTGGTTGGAAGGAAGTCGATAAACGACCACGGGGCCGACAAATTTATCCGTGTAACGGCCGTTTTACTCAGCCCCTTGTATATTATTATTACGATACTTGAAACCGATCCCAACCTCTCGAGATGCAGGCTCCCTCGCGCGGAAGCTGACAAGCTCCGGATAAGGGAGGTTTCCCGGTTTGGATTAGGAACAGGTTCGTGCGTCGTATTTCGCCGATTCGACGACGCTTTTTAATTCGCGCCACTGTGAATGGCCATTGAACGCCGTTCGATACTACGAGAGAGATTAACTCGTGGAATAATGGAAAGGATAGTATTTGCGAACAGACGAATACTTTGTCTTCTATCGTCGATTTCTATTTTCGAAGATGTGAAGATGTTGATTTGGACGTGGTTTGTCTTCCTTTACACGCGTCGATTATCGAGAATAAAATCGACGAGTATATACATTGCGAAGAGTATATTTTAAGAAAGGGATTTTATAATAAGTAATAAGTATTGTCTCGTGATTAATTCGTTTTCGAATATGGATAAAATTGAAATGAGTTGAAATATTGGAATGGTTAGAAGAAGGATGGTGTACATGAAATATATAATTCGAGATGAAGAATTTAATCTATTGTTCTTAAGAGAGAGAGCGTCAAGTAGGAAAGAAGATGATGATGGAAATTTGAATTTTCAATGTGTGTTTTTTTTAAATGGACAGATATGACGAAAATATTATAAATTCCATAACTTGCATGAAATCGGTTTCCACTTCCTCTTTCTCCACCTCGAAAAAAGAATTCTTTGCAACAACAATAAACAATTCAATATTACCATTCAAAAGGATAATGGAATGAAAGGGATACTTTAATGCGGCAAGTTTAAAGACCTTTCCAGCCGAGTGTCGCGATGAGATTTACAAAAGTCCAAGTAAAGCTCGTCGTCTTTCTTTCGCAACGGAAGGATTTGCGGATTGCACGGTGGTTTTCTTCGCTGAGAAAATATTTTTTTCTTCCTTCTCGTTGCTTGCTGCAGCTGCCGCAATGCACGGATGACGATACAACCTGAGAATTTATTCAAAGAATTGCTCCTTCCCTCGGACGTGAATTTTAATTCCGTATGTATATTCGTGGATTAAATTTGATCGATTTGTATCTTTTTGATATAATTATTTCGAAGAATATATTTTCTATATATCGATTTACATACGTCTTAATTTTTCGAAACGAATGCTTAATATGTGATTCATCGAGAATCATTCAAACGTAATATTCTCAAACATCTAACAATACAACAATAATATTTTTCTAATTGCAAATTGAGAAAAATAGTGAAATAAATCAAAAGATTATCACTTGAATAATTCTAAGGAAACTTGATACGAGTATTGTAAAATACCAGTTTAATCGCGTATATAAATATTGTTGTTTAAGAACTACTTGATTTGAATTTAAAAACGCTAATTATAGATAATTTTTTTTCTATTCTATCATGTGTGTTACGTTCAAGGTAACAAAAATGATGAAAAATATATATCGTAATTATCAAAATTCTTTTTTGCTTTTCCATTCTTTCGTTTATCGAATTTTATTTTATTAGATTCATTCAGATTCATTCAAGATTTCTTTTATAACAGCAAAAATATACCAGAAATGATAAAGGTTTCTTCTTTATTTCTTTGTGAATATTAATTCACATCATAAAAAACTTGCACTCAACAGCAACTAACACGATAAAAGAAACTCTTCCGTGTAATTTAATTTTTTTAGGATTACGCAAATTACCATAGACGAAGTTAATTCAGGCGGAATTTAATAACTTAATCCTTCTTTTACAACGTGTAATAATCCTTTGGAAGGAAGGAAACGAGAATCGTTTCTTTAACAAAATCCCGCTACGTTTCCAATTCATACGAATTTCCATATTAATAACACATCAATCTTGCAAAATTTTACACGTCTTACGAACATAATGTATACAATCCAACTTGCCTAACTTGCATCTTTATCAAAGATTCACTTGAAAATCATCCAAGAAGATGGTACATACAAACAAAGAACCTTAAAGAAAATCGACTAAAAATAAATGGAAACTACTTGAATGAAGAAGCACCCACTCGTTAAGATAATCAGTTTGCTTTAATCACTGTTCTATCTACGTGTACATCTCTCTTTCTTCGCTCGTTACCTATATATAATCCGTATTCATCGATCAAACTTGCTTGTCTAACATTCATCTAACAAAATCAGAGCATCCCTTGTAATAACTCTATCTTTTATCCTATTCTTTATCCCTTCTTTCTCAAAAAATACGTATCCTCCCTAAATACCCAGAATTAAGTTAAACGCGAAGGAGGAACGAATATTTGTGTGATACGCATTTTAATAGTATCATTCGATCTACAGTGTGGCGGCTTAACCGCCATGAAAACAAGCGGAAGCGTGTAATTTCTCCTGAGCCGTGAATTGAGTCCGAGTTCCCTTGGATATCGATCCCAGTGATCGCGATCGGGCCGGAAATCGTGCACGCAACCGGAGGAGGAAGGAAAAAGACTGGATTATCATTGGCGAAGAATTTTAACCGCTACCTTGGCCGGCCACCGAACAATATATCAGCCGTCGTGGCCGGCGCACACGAGCACGCCGCATGACTGTCATTATCTAAGATGCCACCGCGTGATTTATACCCGGCCTTTTGACTACCGAGTCGAGCCGCTCGCCATTTTTTTTTTCCGGACGAAAATCTGTCGGATGGACAGGGGACAAGGTTGGAAGTCAGCTAGGATGCTTGTATACCTAGGATGGTTCTTAGGATGGGGAGAGGATGGTTCCTCTGGACCATGGTTGGAGAGGGTTTGAATAGTTTTAGAGATATATTTTTCTATTTTGGAGCAATAGGTTTTGAAACGATTTGTCGATTTGTGGAGAGAAATTTGAAAGTGTTGGTGGTTTTGGAAGTATAGGTTTCGAGAATGTTGATGATTTTTGGAAGAAAGTATGGAAATTTGAGGAAGATTGAAGAGATTTTGGATGAGTTTGCTGATGTTGGAGGAAGTTTGAAAGTGTTGATGCTTTTAGAAGAAAGTTATACTATAAAAATTTGAGAAGTTTTAGAGTAATGGATGTGTCAAAGTGGAATCTTTTTAATTTGTAATATTATAATCCCAAATTGCAAAGTTTGTTAGAGTTTCAATGGAACGAGTAAGATTAGAGGATGAATTCCTGATGTTCAAAAGGATTTAGAAGTTTTTGATAGTATTGGATAGAAATTTGAAGATATTTTGTAGTAAGTATAGTTTCAATAATTATATTACTCGAAAATAATCTATCAATAAAATTGAAATATCGATTTTTACTCCAAAGTATTGAATCGCTAAACGATTGATTCGGTTTGCAGAATAACTTCACGCTACGAATAAAGGATTGAATCATTAATAGACCCTTCGATAGTTTACTCTTCTACGTGCACACAATGTAACGAAGGTTAAACGGCCGGATATAGGGACGAAACGACGTTAAACTATTCGCACGAATCGTACGCAAATTATCTTGAGCGATCGTTTTCGTTGGCGTGTAAATTGCGAGCGATTATGAAGATTACAGGTGTCGTAACCATCCTCTCTCACTCGTGCCGTCCAATTTGTCGGAAATGAAGAGATTTTTGTGTTTTATTACGTAGCAAGAAACGTGTAGGTGACAAAACCACTTGTCAATTCACCTCTGTTGCGTTTGTGTATTCTGAATTGCAAATATCCACCATACCTTGAATATTTTATCGAACCTTTGATCCTTGCGAAGAATTTATCCTTTCTTTCTTTCTTTTTTTCGAAATTTTTCAAAAAAAAAAAGAAAAAAACATTCCAAATTTCACTTCCTCGTTGCAAATTTCTTTACGGAAGAATTTTGCAAGTCTTGCGAGATTCTTTTATTTATCTTTACACCTCTGTCGTGAATATTTATTATCTCTGAGAAATCTTTCTCCGTATCGCGTAAGAAATAATCGATAGGCTTCGTATCGCGTGTATTTATCTTCTATTATTATTTACGCGTCTTTGAAATCATACCTTTCGAAGATACCAATCTCTTCATTATCTAAAACCAATTTTCATCCTCGAGTATCGAGGATTCACGAGTATGAACCTCTCTAAACAACATCCACACCGATCGAGGATTTAAGTTACGACTGTTTCTCTTTGACAAGGGTACACTTTCATAACCAGCCGTAATTAAAACTAATAACACGCGCTTCGGCTTCCAATCAGGAAGATAGAATCGCCGTCGAAATCAGACATGAACGATTAACTTTATTTTTTGTTTTGTTCAAAAACTCTTCGTGCCAAGTGAAAGTCTCCGTGATATAACGTTTGTTCAATTATAATTATAATAGGAATTATCGTTATGCAAATGTTTGGATTGGAAAATTCGAACGAATGATCAAAGTTTTTAAAATTATCTTACATCAATATTTAAAATATAACGTATCGATGTTAATATTTGGACGATAATTAAATTATAGATGCTGGTATAATTTTTTTGAACAAGAAATTTTATTATATTTGATGCGGAGAGATTCGTTGAAAATTTTTATCGAATTCGATAAAGAAAGATAGTTCTTTTAGTTTTTACGACGTTGCATGAAGATTAAGTAACTATCAAATCTCTATTCCTTATCGCGATTTCTTAAAACGTTTTTCGAATTTTATGTCTCGTAAAACGATCGTTCGTATACTTGTATGTACGTCTGTTTATGTCTCTTTTCTTATGACACTTTAAGGATGTTTCACTGATGTCATCACAATTTTATTAGTATTTTTACAGCATCATTATAAATTGATCGCGTTTCTTAAAGGTTTTACTTCGCGATTAGGAAAAATTGATTTAAAAGAAAAAAAATCGAGTAAGCCAATTGATCAGAAGCAGG
>NW_006263315.1:14346-16912 GCF_000469605.1 Apis dorsata | reverse complement strand
TTTTCATCATCTGTTTTATTATATTCTATATTAAAAAAAAAAAAAAAAAATTTCTCTTTCAACATCGCGGAACAAAATTTCTTTTTCAATATTTTCTTTATCTCCTCATCATCTATATCTCATCGTATTTACTAGAATCTCATCTCATCGTCACACTCTCGTAATTTCGAAAACGACCATCAACAACGTTTATTTGTATCCAAATATCCATTTCTTGCTAAATCCAATATCCTGTAACGCGCGCAATAAATCTAATCCTATAAATCCAATATTATTTCCCTCAAAGTCGAGGTTTGCACGCGGCAATAACAAACTTCACAGTTTAACACCGCGCGCGCGAGAAGGATCGAGAAATGATGATTTTTACGGGCACGTCCAGTGGAAATACGGCTAATGGAATCCACGATGCTATTCTATGGGATCTTGGAATCGGCATCGGGGTAAACACGTTTCGCTGGACCACTGTGTACACACGAGGAACGGCTACATCTCAGGATTGTGCGTAAATAAATTGTCCGTAACTCGCCTCTACAACGTCTACACCGGACCGATATTCGCCTATTATCCTTTCCGGTGTTTCCACGAAAGCCTTTCCTGCGATTTCAATGCGCGGATCTAGGCACCGAGAAATTCTTTATTGCCGTTTCGAAGTCATTAACTCTCCGTTACGCAAATCATTTATTATTTTCAGCGATTTTTTTTTATTTTTATCTTTTTTTTTTTTTAATCTTTTTTTATTTTTTTTTTTTTTTTTTCTCTTTTTTCTCTTTTTTTTTTTTCTTTTTTTTTTTTTAATCTTTTTTTATTTTTTTTTTTTTTTTTTTTCTTTTTTCCCTTTTTTTTTTTTCTTTTTTTTTTTTTAATCTTTTTTTATTTTTTTTTTTTATTTTTCTCTATTTTCTCATTTTTTATTTTCTATTTTTTTTTTTTATTTTTTTCGTCTTGCAGAGAGTGGCTCTCGAAGCCACGGGGGGATTGATTTACGATGGATTTGAAAGATTTTTAATTCGTTTCGCGATAAACGATATGGAAATGAAATAAATTCCTCGGATGATTGTTGTGAATATTTCGAGACGTAATCGAGGGAATACATCGAATCGGTGAAATATTATTAAAATTTATTAATTTTCAAAGTAATGGGGACTTCGAGGTAGAGATAATGTAAATTTCTTCGAGGAAAGATATGCGTATATCTAATAGAAATTTTATTTCTAATTTAAATATGACGTATTCAAATTCTGCTGATATCGTTGAATCTACATAATCTTATTAGTTAGCGGGACACAAATTGCAAATTTTTGAGTAAAGAAACGTTAGTCAAGAACGATCCCTTATTAACTTGAATACATTTATTTAACTACAAAGATAAAAAAAAACGATCTTTTAAAATGAAATGATCAGTGAACAAAGAAGAAGAAGAGGAAGAAGATGAAATATAATTTTATTTAAATGGCCAATATCTTTACATTTTATTACATTTCGAGCCATAAATAAACATATTATACAACGAAATTACGCGCAATAATAAACTTCCCTCTTCGTTTAAATACTCGGAAACACACCGTCCACTTTCGATCAATAATCTCTTAATCGAGTCGATCCGTCAAACGTATCTGAAACACACCTGTCCCTCGATACGTTCGATCTAATCCCGCCAACGCGTATCGTCCCACAATATAATACCAACAAGAGAAAATGTTCCCCGCGATGTGGACACACGGGGATCGGGCAGGAAACGCGGTTAATGGAACCTCTATTAATGTTCGACGTTGGATCTCTTCTTGCGAGACAGCCAGATATATATATATATATATATATGTGTACGGATAACGCATCTCGTGCGGGATAGGATCGTAGAGATTTTCCCTGAAACCCGTTTCCTGACCTCGTGTGCACAGGCTTGTATCCTACGACAATCCTGCCTACGCTCTCAGAGCATACCTCTGTCCTCGTTTTCGTGAGTGGACACCGCTTCCTCGATGCTTAACTAGGAGGAGGAGGAGGAGGAGGAGGAGGAACACCCTCGATCTCTTATCTGAAATGCTAACGCGATCCGGGCCCGATTCTCCTTACCAATTAGATCCGTTTGCACAACGGAGATATATATCGAGATTTTGTCGAGGATCGTTTCGTTTGAGATCGTATGAGCGATTGTGCGAAGTGAAGTTTGATTTTGATAACTTCAGATGATGGAGATAACGGTTGATTTAATTTTTTAGTTTTGTGTATGATGAAGTAATTGTTTATAGTTTTTAATCAAAAGAGAAAATTAATATAGAGGATGAATTTTGTAATCTTGTTGTTAATATTTCTTTTTTTTGTTTCAGTTTCTCGTGGGAGTGTAAAAAATGAAAAATTGAAAATTGTATCGAGGGAATGATTGGGCATTGGGTGTCTCTTATTATTCCAATAATTTTTTGAATAATTTCGACGAATTGCTATGGTTAACAGTTGAAGGGAATCTAAAATTCTGAAGGAAGAACCAATCGAGGACGTGCAAATGGCAATTGCCGACCGTTAAGACAGGTAATCGAGAATTTTATGACGAGCGTGAAATTTAGCAAGT
>NW_006263315.1:11061-14122 GCF_000469605.1 Apis dorsata | reverse complement strand
AAAAAAAAAAAAAAAAAAAAAACAATTTTGGACAACTCGAAATTTACTTCTTTGTCGCGTTTAACGATCAGCCAACACAGTTATTTGGCTACTTCCTTTCTAATTTTGTTTTTACATCTTGAAGATTATTATTCGCCAAGACGTCGATGCGGTAAATAATGTTTTTAATGTCCCGTTTTAAGATACTTCCGCTATACGAAACGAACTTAATGAATACTTAAGAGAGAACGTTTACACTGCCTTTACGACAGCAATTATAACATTACAGTATGACGCAATGAACGATGATGTACGGTTCGTTATGCGGTGAAAGAAATTTGATAATTGTTTTGAGTTACGTCTCTTGGCGCAGAGGTTATACGAGAGTTTAAAGAGAATGGGATAATTTATCCTAACAAGGTTGCATTTTTAGATAACTTAATATCTTTGGAAGAAGCTAGTAAAAAGGGCTTCCCTTTACAGTTAACGAACTACGATATGAAATTGTTTAGAGAGAATTGGATAGGTTCTAAAGAAATTTATTATAATTATCCATAATTTTTATACATCTCTTTAATTTTTAAAGACACCTCGTCGTATTCAATCAATCAAAAACAGAATAGCAATAGAAACTACCATTATTACGAATTTCTCAAGGATATAAGATAAAATTTTCGACCGATTCCTCTTCGATTCGATCGTTTCCGTTTCGAATAGATACAGCCAAGAGAAGTTCCAAGAAGAAAATTTCCAATACGCTTTCTAAATTTCCAATTATCTTTAATAAATTCTACGAAATGTCGTGACCACCATCTTTAGAAATCTTTAACGATCTTAAATGCACGCGAGATTTCCAATCGAAAGATCCAATCTTTATTAATCTCGTGCGAATCCGATCGAGATGAAAAGATCAATCTCAATCGCGTAAATTTTCCAATTTTTCAAGACGACTCGCCTCGCCATCTTCGATGAATCGTCATCTCGAAAAGAAAAGAAAAAGACGAGAGACATGGAATGGAAAGGGGCGATTTAAGGTTCAACGACCATGCGAAAATCGGATAGAAGAAAAGGGCGCATTATTAGCTGTATAAGCGAGGAACGGCATCGCGCTTCCTGGGCCGTAAAGATGACGCGCTAATAGCTTCGTTTTATTATAGTCCTGGATCCAGACACCTGATTTGTTGCCGTATGTCAGAGTTGAATACTGCTCACGACAGTGGAGCAGGTATAACCGATGCGTGGGCGGACAACACTTGAACCGACAGCTGCTCTTTCACTTGCCACGTGAGAATTTAGTTTCTACGCAATGTAGAGATTCGTTCGCCGATGAACAGGGTTATGGAGTACGCTTTAAAAGAGAATAAATGTCATTGAAAGGCGGCGTGTACTCTCAAGTTTCGTGATATGGCACCCTCCTCCGCTTTGACAAGTTTCAGTAGAAACGTCTGGTCCAGAGAGAAATAAAAAAGAAAATGGAATCAATTGATTTCACGTTAAGCGTTATCGATTAACAATCTTTTCCTCCTTTCCGTCTTCGCATTTTTCATTCGAGCATATCGATATACGGTGCATAGATGCTTCAGCTATACGAGTGTTATGGTTTTGAAGAGAATATCTTGAAGCATGACAATGAAGTATATACTTTCAAGCTTTCACAATGGAGAAACTTTCCGGCGAAAGGATCTGTAAGTTTTAATTCTAAATTTTTTTTAAATGTGATGGAAGAAAGTTTTCAGAAAGTTTTTAAGATTTCATTCATAGTCTCTTGGAATTAGAAAATTGGAAAAATCGAATAAAAACATCACAAGATACGACTTAAAAATTAACAATCGATCAAACGTAGATAACGCTTACATATTTAAAACAGGGAATTCGAAATATTGTTTATCATTTAAATTGAGAAATCCCTCCAAAAAGAAAAAAAGAAGAAAAATCGTACGCAAACTCTTCCAAAATTTAAACTCCATTCGATTCCATCATCGTATGAATCAGCAAAATCTAATCCAACGATATTAATCGACACGACGAGACGAATCACCATTCACCTCGAACACCTCTCTCTCTCTCTCTTTCTCTCTTTCTCTCTCTCTCTCTCCTCCGCGTTGGAAACGAGAAAGAAAGAAAAGGAAAAGAAAAAAAAAAGAAATATTCGACTTACGTCATCTCTGTCCTCGCGGAGATCGTCGTCAGCGCTCTCCTCGAGGACGAAGCCCACGTCGTTGTTGTTCCTGGTGAGTGAGGGCAACTTCCTGGGTGTCAGCTCCTCGCCGTCCGTGTCTCTCTTGCGCTTGCCACCGTCCCTGTGCTCGTTCAGCGTGGTCTCGTGCTCGTCCAACATGTCGGTGACCATCAGTTCCGACTCGACGCTCGTCGGGGATACGACTTCGTCCAGCGGTGACATGGTCGACCTGTCGGCTTCACCGGCCTCCAGCACGGACATGATGGGCCACTTTTCCCGCCGCGGATGCCTCCTCGATGGTCACGATCACCAGAATTCGCGGACAGTCGGGCCTCGTCTTCGACAAGACGAGAGGTGGCAACGAGGCACCTCCACTCTTCAAGTGAGTACGGATCCACGTTCATAGATCCTTCCTTCGAATGCCCAATTTCCTTTCTATTCTCTAACTCTTGTCCATATCTCTTGTCCGATAAAGCTTCGTGAAAATAATTCCAACGCGTTCAATTGATGAACGCTCGTTCGACACTTTCCTTACACGCGTGTACGATAACACTCTCCTCTCGAATTCTTTTCCATTAGAGAGTACGTTGACGTATGCTCGAATCGTTATATATATATATACGTATATATATATATATTTCTCTTATCGATCAATTTCCTTCGAGCTCACGTCTTCGATCCACGAACGAATATCCAGGCGGTATTCGTTAAGAGCCGGCACGGATTCGAGGATCGTACGTGGCCAAGGATTCGTACATTCGTGACGAGTCCCCCGAAGACGCCCTGCCCGAAGACAATGGGCTGATAAATCGCCTGTCCCCGATAACGGTGCCGCTCACCGGTAAACAGAATCCCGGCCGGAGCACATCCAATTTTCCAAACGAGCCTGACCTTCTTTTTCCT
>NW_006263315.1:9589-10922 GCF_000469605.1 Apis dorsata | reverse complement strand
CGGTGGCGAGCAGTCGGCCGATCGAGCGGCGCAGCCAACGTCGAGGAACACCTGCTGGCTCGAACGTGGAATCACTATCGACTCGAACCTAACGATTCGAGCATCCTTTTCTTCCCTTCCTCTCTCTCTCTCTCTCTCTCTTTCTCTTCCGCTTTTATCACCAGTTCTTCTTATTCTTCTTCTTCGGGCAGAGAGTTACTCGGGTAGAGTTTTTAGAGTAAAAAGAGGGAAAGGGGAAAGTATCGAATTCGATAGCAGAGCAAGATTTGGAACGATCGACTTCGAAGTGAACGAGCCACGAAGATTCACGTGTGCGTGAGGCGCGCAGCTTGGAAACCAGACGTAAAACGATCCCGCGGCGCGCGTCTCTCTGCGGGCATTAAAGTCTCCCGGCTTTCCACCGGCGGCCCTCCACTGATCGATGACGCAGGAAACCTGAATTCTTGCGGCCGATCTTCCCCCGCTCGGTTTAATAACACACCGCTCGGCCCCTCGGTGTAATTAAACTCCTCCGGCCGATTACACGGGCCGATGTTGATCCGCGTTCGGGATTAGCATCGCCCGCTCGAAAATTGCGCGGGATCCGATTCGAAGGACGTTACGATACGAGGGAGAAAGAAGAAGATGACACGACGGGGAACTGGTGCGAGCTCGTGGACGAGAAGGATCGACAGGAATCGTTTGAGGCGCAGACGCGCTGAGAAATGACGCACAAAAAGAAGAAACGTCAGACCGGTGGCGAGCAACGGTCACGTGGCGCGTAATCACGTTGCCGTGGCCTTTCCGCTACCGTTCTCGCATCCGCAACCTCGTTACGGATCCTGATTTCACCGTGGAATCGTGTCGCGGACGATCTCTGCCACCGGTAACACGATTGCACCCGATCGATTCCCGCACACACTTCCTGCCCGCATCACGACTCCCGATCCTGCTCCACCACCTCGTGCATACCCGCGATTCTCGCACACGCTCATTCTTCAGGACGCGTTCCAATCGATCGAAATCCTCCTCCCAGATACGAGATCCTCCTCTCCTTCCTTCCTTCTTCCCAGCAATTTTATTTATTTACTCGAAATTGTATCACTCGTTTTCGAACCAACGTTCGTAAACACGTTGCACCACTTGACACGTCGTGCTCCACTTGATCTCAGTTTCTATTTTATCCCTCGTGTATCTTTTCCCGTATCGAACCAGTCGATTCAAAATCGTTCACAATGCCGGGTAACAAAACAACAGCAGCACGCGCGTAATTTTCCTTTCGACACACGGTGATCCGGTCCAGTGATCCGTGTTACCCAACGATCAACTTAGTCCACGTCGTCGTCACGAAACA
>NW_006263315.1:1404-9288 GCF_000469605.1 Apis dorsata | reverse complement strand
CGGGCCCGCGATTTTCGAATTCGATCGAAACCGAGAGAAACCGTTTGCAGAATCGAAGGCCGGAAGAATCGGAATCGTAGAAATCGCGTATCGTATTCGAAGGTCGGCGAGGACCGATCGTGCGACACCGCGTTGCCGCGCGCGCCTCTCGAGAATGGCCTAGAGGCGAAAAGAGGAAAGGATCTCCTCGAGTGGCGCCGCCCGCGGCAGGAGGGGGCAAATCTCTCTCTCTCCTTCGCCGAGAGCGAGTGTCGGACCCGCGCGATATGCCCGCTGGACCACCACCACCATCACTACTACCGTCGTCTCCTCTTGGCCGCCGCTTCCATCCTCCGCCCGGCCGCCACCACCGCGCGCTACCAGGGCCGACGATGCCATCGCCGGTATCACCATCGCCGGCGCAGCTTCGTCCACCTTCGCGAGAGAGAACGCCACCCGATACCAGCTGTCCTCCGCGGCTCTCTCGTCTCCCTTTCTCCTCCGCCACTCTCCTTCCCCGAGAACAGCTCTCCTCTTCCACGACCGTGCCCACTCTCCAACCGATTCCCCACCTCGCGACCGGCAACGGCAACTTGTCTCCGTTCGACCAGCCTCGCCGCCTCCTCGTCTCATCCTCCGGAGAGACGTATCGCCACAGATGATACCGGCGGAACATCGGCGCAACCCTAGCATTTGCCCTAGGATCTCCCTTCTTTCTTTTTTTCTTTTTATCTTGTCCACGCACGATTCTGTTTCTCTGCCTCTTCTTGTCGCGTTGGCTTTCTATTTTTGGATCTTTGTGGCGAGACTCGCTTGTCTTTTCGAAATTATAAATGGAGTTGATTGGAATCGGACAATCGTTCGGATCAATTGTAATTGTTTATTAGTGAAGATGTTGGAAGATTTTTCGTTGAAAAATGAATGTAATGGATCCGTATATACGGATTGAAGTGGAAGAAAGTTTGAAAGGAAAGTATATTCCTTGTAGATCATAAAAATATTTAAATTATTAAATTAGCACGAGTCACTTACTAATAGGCTGATCTATCTGTTCAAATATCGTTTAAAACAGTTTATGAAAAAGAATAATCTGTATAATCTTAATAATCGTGTTTACATTCTACTGTAATAATGTTTTTAAAAATTTCGTGCAAAATATCATAATGCCTATCCGGTTATTTTATGCATTTTTGCATACCGCGTGTATTCTGCAAGCTTTTTCGCGTTCAAATTTTGCATAATTCCATAAATATATATCTACGATTTATATGTAACTCTACTATAAATATTCATACATACTTTTTTCACGGATCTGACGGATTCTATCGATCGCCTCAATTCCAACTCACGATCTTCAACGAGTGGTTTAATAACAGGTAACGTCTCATACTTTCGCTAATTTTCGCCTCATTACAACCGCAATCAATCTGTCAACCGAGATCGAGACGGTATCAAAGCCGGCCGGGGATCATTACTTCCGTTTCGTGTTGCGTGTTCAGTGCTGTGACAGTGGACGTCGACACCTCGATCCTTTTTGCCCGATCATCTCTTTAAATCGCTACCAAGCTTTTAGCGATCCGATCGATCCAAGTTAAATCGCGTTCGACCGGTCTCTCCCTCCCACCCTCGTCGTCCACCCTTGCTTTCTTCGTGTTCTTCGCCCGGTGTCTTCGTTTTCTTGTCACTCTACTAATTAGCATCCCGTAAGCAGAGAGCCACGAGCGACGCTATGCTCTTATTTCTTAGGATGCGATGCTTCGATGCTTTTAATCGACGTATGATTGAATGTGAATATTATTTTATCGAAGGAAAGGGAAAGAAAAAGTGGCGCAATAAACGTGGCGATAGCGTTTTCTCTAATCAAGTCTTGTTGTCAGTTGTACTTTTGTTTTGGTCGAAATTATTATTCGAGAGGAAAGATCGGTTAAAGCGATATGGAACTTGATTGCATTTTTTTTTTTTTTATTTTCCGATCGAGGAATATTAAATATTTATCAAGCGAGAATGTAAATTTGAAGCTGAGTTATGTATATATTAACAGTAATAAAAAAAGAACTATTGCTGATTGAAACATTGTAGATTTCAATTATTAAGGCAGAATGAATTATTGTATATACGCGTATTGGAAAACTCGTAATGCTCGATCGATTGTCTTATGTTCGAACAAATGCGTTTGAAAATGAAACGTTACAAGATATTGGCATAATCTTCAAGAATCATGCGATCTAGACGGATAACCATTTGATATAATCACCTTTGTACATCTTCGATATCTCGGAAAATCTAAGAAACCAGTGAAGAATATCTACGGAATTGAAATTATAAAACAGATAAACAATGTTCTCAAATTTTCCTGGAATATGAAATGAAATGAGTATACGAATTCGAGTTTCCAATCGAATTAATTAATTTCTTCTTCGATAATTATTTTCGATCGATTAATTTACCATAACGTAACGCAATTAAAATCGCGATTTTTATATCCTTTCAAGAGAGATCGTTAATAATCGATATTTTTATGAATAACGCAGAGTAAAAAAAAAAAAAAAATGTCGGCATCCTATGACAGGATCGCGTATACAGGGAGACATTCCTCCATACGTTAACCCAAATATGAGCAACGGCGAACGTGAAATAAGACGCTCATTAAGAAGGAATGTTTTGCTGAGAAACGGTTAGCAACGGTATATAATTTAAACTTGCAATAAACTCGCTTTAGAGCACACGTTGTTCTATTACCTCATGTTATATGCCGCGACTAATATTCGCGCAAAAACCAACAAACGAATAGGAGGTAACCGCCTCAACCGCGGATTTATGGTGGAATAACTGAACTGTAATCGGTTGTGAATTACGCGTCCATTGCCAACGATTACGTCATAAGTACCAATTTTCAAGAAATATTGTACCTCTTCTGAAAGGAAAACTATTGTTGCTTCCAATTATGGTGTTCTAACAGCCTTTTATATATATATTTTTCTTTCTTTATATAATCTTTATTATCGAAAATTTAGAGTTCATTCAGAAGTTTCGGTTTTATGCGTTTTAACATTTCCATACAAATTTCTTTATTTATTCCTTTAGTCCTTTCCTCTTTTTCCCATCTATTTTGAACGTTTGATCGTGGAGAGATTTATCACAAATTAATCCAGATTTTTAATAATCATATCACGGTATCGTTTCAAAGATTTTTAATTAATCATATTCGCGTTATTTTCTTTTCTTAAATTAATATTTTGCTGGAACGTCTATGAACGTCGAATTATAAAATCGATTCGATCCCTTTAAATTACGATCGAACTACTGGAAGAAATAATCGAAGATGTTGCGCTCTTATCCCGAGGATATCGATATCAGGATTTAACGAGTGAAAATATTCGGGTCAGATGAATAGGAACTGGCAACAGCGGACCTTGGAATCGCAGCTCCTCCAAAGGAGGCTGGTCCCTCCAACATACCAAGACGGATCACCTCTTTTTTCCTCTTCCTCTCTCCGCGCTTTACGCACACCTGTCCAGCTTGGACTCGAGATCTGATCCCGCTTCCTATAATCTTTCTCTTATTTCTCTTCGTTTCTCTCCTTCTTTTAAACTTTTAGCTTTTAAGCAATTCCATTGATAATTCATTTCTTATGCGATCTGTTACAAAATAAAATTGTTACAAAGATTAAATAAATGTGCAAAGACAGACTCTAATTGTCTAGAAATAAATAACGTTACATTTCATAAAATTTGTGATGACGTAAGTAATAACGAATTTATTAATTTTAATACAGAAGAGTATTATTCTGATTGTACCAAACTAAATAATCCTAACTAAAATTTCGCGACGAGGAAAACAAAATTCATACAAAAATATCGAACAATATCCACCCATATTTTTGTACAATTTGCCCACCACGCCTTCTAAAATCTTCGATTAAATCTCTTGGAAGGAGAACTTCCATCGTTGTACAAGCATCACGAGAAACAAGGATCACTCGCGAGAAAGCCACCCACGTGCGTAATTATGAGATCACTGCCGAAAACAGCAGTGGATCCATGTCCAATGGGGGAGAAAAAGGCGGTTGTGGAGAGGAGGGAGGGGGGAGGGAAGGGGAACGAGCAAAAAGGAGAATGGTTAACGAACTCGTTCGACGCATTCCCCGTGTCAGGATACAAGGGGAGATACGTCGGCCGTGTTACAAGAACGTTGCTCGATATATCGTGACGTAAGCGAGGGAATTTCGAGGAGAACGAGCGCGACGCTCGTTCGAAACGCTTCTATGAAAGTGGAACGACGCTTGTTTCTCGCTGATTTACAATGTGTTACCTGTGTAAAAATAGACCGCGATCTATAAACGAGATATACGACCGTGTAAAATTCATTGTAACTGGGAGGGAAAAAATGAAAAAAAAAAAGAAGAAGAAGAAGAAAAGAAAATGAAAAGAATAAAAAAAAGATAAAACGAAATTTGCAACACCTTTGCTCGGTAATATAATACGGTTGGTTGGACGATGGTCATTGCGATTTATGGTGATTCGAACTCTGTGGCAACAATGTTTTCCGACGTGATTATTACAAATTGGTTCGCGATACGATATTTTTGTCGAAGAGTAGAATTCATTTCAATGCTTTTTTTGTCTTGTTGCAATATTTTACGTATACGGTGTAACGAAAGAAAGATACTTAAATTCTAGAATTTACGCAATTACGTAAATTCTTTGATGGAATTTTGAATCGCAAAATTACTTGTAATAATTTGATTTAATTCCAATTCTTAAAGATACGTTTCATCTTAGAAACCTTATAACCACGAATCAAGAGATACTCATCTTGGATCCAGATACATACGTATTATATATCGATTCTCTTGGGCGTTATTCCCGCGTATATATTTCAACACCCTGTATATTTCGCGTGTGACGAAACACGATCGTCGAACGGAGGCGAAAGAGATACGTTTTTCAGATTAGAGGAGGATTGCTCGATAATGGTGGATACGTCTTTCGGGTGTGGGACGGGGCGTGCATTGACGTTCCCCGGAGAAATCTTTGAGCATATTTTCACGTCTCTTGTAAGGGTGTCTCTGCCGGATGCAGATAGCGGAGGCCGTGTCGCACAATATGTGGCCACGTATGGAAGCCGCACAATGTCCCTGATGGTAAAGGCCATCCAACCTGCACGATACGACGTAATACTGGCTCGGATAATATATTGCTGTACAAATGGCACAAAGCCCCCTTCTCCTCCCCCCCCCCCTGCCTTCACCTGTATCCGCTTATCTCCGCTCGATTTTCTCCGCGAGCGTTTTCTGTCGGCTTTCCGTCCTCGCGTCTTATTTTTTCCCCGAAAAACGCGAAAAATCGCTCCCTCGGATGGACCTATTTGTCACTCGTCTCGCGCGCGTCCATATAATGGGATAAACGAGTTGAAACGTTATTAAGAAGTATGGGGGGAGTCGAGAATTATTTACTTTGACGAGAGAGCCGTTTTGATGTCGTAGCAAGAATTTTTATGCGATCATTGGACGATTATTGGAAACGTGTTTGAAGGTTTCAGAGGTGAGGAATCTCGAGATCGCTTTGTCTTACGAAAGAATTGTCGAGAATCGTGAAGAGAAGAAATTAATTACAAAGTAGATTAGATTTTTGATTCTGAGTTATTCTAATTGTGTGAAAATTGTCACCAATATGAATTATATAGAAAAGAGTTAAAATCGTGATACGATATAGTAGAATTTTTCATAGAAACCCCTCTTTAAATATTTCCAATATTTGAATCATTTTTACATTTTTCTTTCGAATTTCAACGTGAACGTGTTGCTTGCCATAGATCGTGGAAGCTCAAGACCGGTGGACCGAGGGAGCAGGAAACAATTTAAGCAAGGAAAAGCCACGGGAATAAATGCGAGCACCGATTACCAGAAAATCACGTTGCCAATTGCGTGCCGCTGGATCGAAACGTTACGATCGCAATCATTTGACCGTTCGGACGACCGGGCTCGACCATTGCCATTTCGTTTCTTATCCATTTACCCGCGAATGATAATGGTAAATAGGCGTGGCCGAGTCGAGATTTGTTATTACAATCACGTCTTAGAACGTCGAATTGCGAGAGTCGCTTCAAATGCAGCTACGAATCGAGCCGATTTTTCCTCCTCCAACTCGTCGTTCCAATCTTCTTTTTCACCCGATTCTATTCGAATTAGGTACGTACCATTTCTGTCATCTTTCATTTTATCAGATTTATCATATTATAATAGTATTTTATCATATTATAATATCTATTCGAACAATTTCAGAAAGATTCAACATTGAATGGACAAATTGGATGGAAAATCGACAGATAGATTTCCTTCACGTGGGAAAAATCAAATGGAACGAAGATGCACGATCATCATCTTTTTAACGTGTTATCCTTAACGAACCACGGACAATTCGTTCGACACTTTACGATAACATGTTATTTGCATGTATAAGCGGCTCAATCATCCAATAAATTACGAAGTTATTACTTTACGATCTTTCTATATTACGTAATGTACGTAATTACGTGACGTCGCTCGTAGGTGTCATTCATAATCATCGTTATTCGTCTCGTAAATGATATATTGGCGGAGGTGCATTTAAAAGGATCATCGTCTCAAACAATTTTTTCCCTCTTTTTCTTTTTCTCTTTCCTTCTAAACCGAGTCGAAGGCTCACACGTGCTCCTCGTAAAAAGTCGTGAAATCGCACGATCGTAAATATGCTCGATTTATATAAACCATAAAAATCGAATCCTATTACAAAACAGTGACACGCGCGTGGAAAAACGAGAGGAAAAAGATTAAAGAGAGAGAGAAGAGAGAAAGAAGAACATAACGGGATCGTGACGTGTATCTGTTTCATTCCCATTAACCGATTAACCGATTGGCGAAGATCGAACCTTCTCAGTCGTTAAAGCGGATCGATAAAATCCTCTACTAGATATATTCTGTCGGTGAGATAAAACTGTTACGCTCGTAAAATCGATAGAATAACAATTATTAATTTTAAAATTTGCTTGAACACGTGAAACACGTGAAGATACACAGTGTACATTTATTTAATTCTTCGCGTGTTTTAATTTCAAAATATACATTTTGTATTTGATTTTTTTTGTTAGATTTTGAGTGTTTGTCACTCTGTTTTATCACACATGTATATGTAACTTTTAGTTTTAATTTTCCAAATATATTTTAAATAATAAAAAACTTTGTTATTCATTTTGAACACGATTCCTTTTTTCCACAGAATTCATCAATTTATCTCCTCCAATCCTTCCTCCATCGTTCCTCGCCACGATTTAAAAAAAAAACAAGGAAAATCGTTCTTGTTCGAGAAACAAATCGTACAACCGCTTTCCTCGAAAGCAGAAAAAAAGAAAAGTACACGACCTCCTCCCATACCCAATCTCTCCCTCCTCGTCTCTCAAACGAAGACATTCCACTGTGAAATCGTAAATACACAAAGCCAATTCCCTCCCCGCTTTATCGTTGGAGCGCAATCGCGAAACGATCTCGGATCGATACGGCGAGCAGCAGGCCGAGTGGGACGAGAACGAAGAAAAAGAAATCTCGCGCGCTTGAGCAAAGAAGAGAGGAAAAAGCAAAACGAGGCGTATTCGATTCTACTCGGCCATTAGGGCACACAGCATCCACGTGAGCCCCATTCCTGGAGCCCAGGCCTGGTTGCGGTTTCGCGATCGAGGAGCGGTGGATCCACGCCGATCAGAATCTCGTTCCAACGATATCGTATTCGTTTCGTGAAGGCTGCGTTCTTATCCGCCGTTCTTCTCCCTCCAACCGATATTCCATTCCGTTCTCAATTTCAAATACCGGCGATCGTCCAACTTGCAGCATCGATTCGAGCTCGAAGGAACGATAGATCACGCGGATCACTA
>NW_006263315.1:0-1182 GCF_000469605.1 Apis dorsata | reverse complement strand
CCCCGGACGACGACTTCGTGATCCCGAGGATGACGAGATCCAACGCCGTTACGAGGGTCACGAGACTCGAAGTGAGTATAAGGAAGATCTACAGACGTAAGTATGGAACGCGTGTGTTTAATAGAGGACGGGCTTGTTACGCGGCCGAGTTATGGGGATACGCGTTACGTGAGAGAGATTTGGAGTATACTGGTTGGATATACGAGGAGAACGGTTGGTGAAACGGTGGGATGATTGATAAGCCATCCGGCATGGATAGAGAAGATCAAGAATGCGATCGAGACTTGACGCGGTAGTGATAGATATAAGTATATATGTAAAGATTTATATATTGTAAATTTGTGTGTGAATTGAGTGTTATTGGAATTTGTATAACATATATTGTACCAATTTTATTTAATAAATATTTATTATTTTTCACTGTATATTGTTTATTTTTATTGAATCATCCCACAACCCATTCCCTAATAAAACCACATAAGATATCATAAATAATAAAAATAATGCGATCAGTATATTTTTTAATTACTCAAAAATTTAAAAAATTATTAAAAACGCTTCAAAAAAGGACAGGCAGCACCACAGAAAATAAGTATGCGAGGAGAAAAGATCTACATGCACGGAAACGGAAAAAAAGCTATAAGGCTCTAAAAAAAAAGGTAACAATAAGAACAAAAATAAAAAAAATAAGTACGAAAACGGTAAGTATATGATAAATGTGTAAAAACTCCTTTTAAATTATATTCTCCTAATAGAAAATAGAATTTTTGACATAAAGTTTCGATTTATTCCTCCACTACGTGACAATTTCTAAGAATTTGCTGTCAAGTTTCAAGAATTTTAGAGATTCCGAGAATTTGACGTCATTTCATGGAAAAATTTTTCGATCGACCTCCTATCATATCATGTTCTCCTAATACAAAGTCGAATTTTTGGGCAAAAGTTTCGTTCATTCTAACATTTGGAAATTTCCGAGAATTTGACGTCAGTTCCAAGAACTTTAAAAATTTCCAGAAGTTGACCTCAGTTCCGAGAAATGTAGGGATTCCGAGAATTCAACGTCATTTCCAAGAATTTCAGAGATTCCGAGAATTTGACGTCATTTCTTGGAAAAATTTTTCGATCGACCTCCTATCATATCATGTTCTCCTAATACAAAGTCGAATTTTTGGGCAAAAGTTT
>NW_006263314.1:117011-117736 GCF_000469605.1 Apis dorsata | reverse complement strand
AAAATAATAAAATAATAATAAATAATAAAATTATAATAAGTAATAAAATAATAATAAAATAATAAAATAATAATAAATAATAAAATAATAATAATAAATTTTATATATAATATATATATACAGAGATCAAAGTGAGAACGAGAAGATTTTCAGATTCAAAGGGAAGAATGAATTTTGCCCGGAAGTTGTTCACGTAATCTCCCCCTTGATGGGAGTTTGAAGCGTCTAAATGGGTTTTTAATTGTGCTCGAAAGTGTATTTATTCTCCACCGAGCGGTGGAAAATAGGAAGTTTAAATAATATATATATATATATTTAATAATAATATAAAAATTTGTTCGCCGCGCGGTGTAAGATGTGCCTTCCTTTCTCCCATTTTCCCACGGAGTTAAATCTCTCCTCTCCTCGTTTTCCCTTTCTCTAAATTTAGGCCCCATACAAATTTCCCTTCCTCCTCTCCGGCTAACATCTCCGGGAAGAAGAAGAAACGTTCACGCAGCACGATCGGTCCCCTGTGTAATCACGTGTTCTTTCTTCTCTTCTTCGTTTCCGTACCCTGTAGTTTCGAGTCCGATGCTGCGACACACCGGACCCGCCATACGGAACGTATATAACGAGTTCCGAACGAATACACCTCGAGATTCTCGATTTTTGCGGAAGCAATCCTCCTTTAAACACTCGTGCTCTTATCTCTTTCTTCTCGCGTTGCGTTCTTTACCGGTATC
>NW_006263314.1:108222-116776 GCF_000469605.1 Apis dorsata | reverse complement strand
GAGAGAGAGAGAGAGAGAGAGAGAGAGAGCGTCGAGAAGAGAGGAAGCTGGAATGGAAAGAAGAAGAGAAAGTGTATGTTGGGGGTCTGTTATAATTTTCGTGCGTATGGACGACCCGGAGATTGCGTGCCTCGTGACGTGCACGCTTGCCACTCAGGCGGGGGTTCCACGTGGTTCGATGGTTATGCGATTGTATCGGGTGAACATCTTTGGATCGAGATTTCTTTTGGATTGCCGCTTCTGTCGATTTCGCGATTACGAAATGAATGAGCCTCCTTCTGCTTTTTTTTTTTTTCGATTTTTTCGCGATTTTGTATCCTGCCTGGTTTTCATCGGGAACGAAAAGAGGGATTCAATCAGGTTCCATTGTACCTTTGAAATAAAATTAAATTTTAATATTATGCATTATGGTGTGTATAGGTAAAATTGTTGAATTAATGACTTTTGGTTGATTAACGGTTTGCTTTTCTTGCTTTTCTTTTCACTGCTCGAGGCGGTCATTGTTCTTACGACGTTTATCCGCGGTCAGGATACGATATGACGCAAGTCCGGATCTTGAAGAGTTGTAATTTTTCGTATCCTTTATCCATTCATTTCTACTTCCAGCCGGGCCATTGTATCGACAACTTGTTGTCAGGTGCATCCCTCAATAAGGCTGGAAGAAACAAAAAGCCTCACACGCACTTCCGTTTACGCAACATCCTTCCGGTATCGTTTTATCCCATCCGTACACACGCGTAGTTACACAATTTTCTGGAACCGCAATATTGAGTTCTTACGTACGTTCAATTTTATTTGTTATGAATCGAAAAATATGCTGTATGATATAAATATTCGCAAAAATTCACGAAAAAAACAAAGATACGTGAATACAAACGCTTTTCGTTGCAATCTAAGTTCTGAAAGATTTAAAATAGGATACTTACTTTCGTCTATTATTTCGGGATTGTGAATGGTTTAAATTAGCTTTATAAAACGAATTAAATAAAACAAAACATATATTTGCGTGCAGAAACAATTAATATTGATTCCCTATGTTTAAATATAAAAAAATTGATTCGAAAGATACTCATATATATGCTCCAATTTACACGGATACGCGCGTGTATACGGGACTACTCGAATGACTTTAATTCGTATGCGGCGCTTTTTGAAGCGTTATTATTTGCCAAGGCTCCGAGCAAAAAATGTTAATAAGCTTCCGCGACGCAAGAGGGCAGGAGCAATCGTAATTCACGGTTTCGGTAACGAGGCAATTCAGAAACATTGTTCCGCTTGCCAGATCTTATTGTCCGTAAGAGGTACGAGGTACCAAGCCAAAAGTAAGACTCGCGACACGAAGGTGTTCGTTCCCGTGTAAAATGAATCATTAAATCGCGATTCTGCACTTCCGTGTTACGCGCGTGAATATTTAATATAGCAGTTTTTCCAAGAAATTTGCCTTTCCAACAATTTCGAATTCTCTTTGAATCCTCCAAGAATTCTTTCACAAAGTGTTATTGATTCTCTGTAATCAGTACATATTAATATATTTCGACGATATACAAGGAAACAGGTCACCGAACTATAATTCCCAGTACAGTTTTGTTTGCGGTACCGATCGGTAGCAGTGGATTACTCGAGACGTAGAGGTTAGGTTGGTCGTAACGTGCGAGTGAAGCATCGATCCGCTCCACGCACTGTCGAACGATCATTAATCATCGCATGCGCGGTGACTGTGACGTACCGATGTTTTCACCTTGGCAATGATCCAGGAAACGAAGAGATCCAACGGCGGGAATCCGCATCGTTCGGTCCAAAGACGTTTCTATTCAGCGTGCCGCACGTGGTCCTGTGGTATATTGCCGGCAATCCGCCGGATGAGTTCATAAGTTAAGCGTTTCCGCATAGATCTTGACAAGCGCGTGCAACACACACGCATACACGGTGAACTCGATGAAATATAACGCGTTTCGAATAAATCAATTTTCATTTTAAATAAGGAAGCGAAACTTTTTTTACGCATAAGCGAAAAAATTGTTCGCGTGTTAGATTATATCGAATTATGGAATGGCGGAAGAGTGAGAGATAGTTGAATATCGTCAGTCGGTAACGATTATGATGGATTTCTGGAGGACACCATATGTATACTTAGACGGATATAAGTAAACGTTCTCTCCATTAAACGGCACTCACACGAAGCAATAGGCGAAGGATAATGCGAGATTTATCGGGATATCTTATACTAGCATCGGCAAATTAGTAATTGTCGGATTTCGCATAGACTTCACCCCCATCTTACGGTATGATCGAGGTGCCGCGCATCTCATTTGTATTGCTTGTAAATTGATACTGATAAAAATCTGAAAGTGCCATCGCTTTCTTCCAACGAAAATAAATATAATATGCATAAATTTCTTTCCTCCTAAAATAATCCATTTTATTTAATCTTTTAACTTTTAAACAGAAATTATATACATCTATTAGATTCTTCTGATTCTAGTATTCTCGTTCAATTAATCCTAATGATGTCAAAGACCTCCAGGCTGAACAATAAAGCGTTCCGCACAAGGAAACCGTATAGAATCTTCGATTCGTTAACGAATACGTTGTAAATACATTCACCGATAAAGATTTCTTCGACAATTCGCGATTAACGATTACAGCAGCCTGTCATTCAATCGGAATCCCATTACACATCGAAAATAATTAACGTCGCTCGTTCTCCCGATTTTTTATAAATCTCTAAATGTAAATTTGTTCGAATCGATTATGTAAAAAGATATTCGATATTTTTCGATGCTCGTTCGATCTTCGCGTATCTATTATAGAGAGACGAACGATTGGAAGGAGAATCTGGATCGCGAGTCGGTGGTGACAATTGCGTGTACCACGTAGCTCGAGAAGCTGTCCTTGGCCGTTAGTCGTTAACGCGTCACGAAAAGATGGACGAGCCACTGCCGGTGTCCGCGGCCGCACAATGCCATATTAATGGCTGTCGGTAGCGGTGATAAATTCCTAGGTCGAAGCCTCCTCGACTTTCCTGGTTAGCCAGCGTCGCACTCTCGTTCTCTCTTCCCCTCGGGACTTGGAATGGCGACAATGAGCGCGAATAAGTCAACTCGATGACTGCGAGAAGGAGGACCGAGTAAAGAAGGACGGTCTCGACACGAACAATGTTCATTATCGGGGGATAGAACCTGTTATTCGTTCATTTTTTTTCTTTCCTTTTCCAACCGATCGTTTAAACGATGCTTCTGTTCTTCGATCGATGAGAATTCAAGAGAACGATTTCGAATAAATTTTAGATCGAATCGATCGAAAGTATGAATATTCGACGTGAATATGTTTGATACATATAGAATATTTATTTATTGCAAAAGTAAAATAAAACGAACGAGAGTCGTATATTGCTCGTATACGTTACAATATATATGAGTTGGGCAGATTTTAATAGTTGAAATTAAGAATAAAGTTACTTCGATAATTTATTACTCGAAGCATCGAATAATCGCGGATAACTGTACTGTCAAACAGCCGAGGTTATACGAAGAGCGGATCAAATATAATAGCCACGAATAAATATTATTCAAGCATGTTAATAAGTAATCGCTTAAAGTAAATTTATTCGAGATTCTCAGTTGGCGTCCAACTTTGATTCCGAGAATACAAAATCTACCTAGAATAAATTTAAACGAGATTCAAATCGCGTTCATCATCGATTCATCATCGAGGATGGAACACGAATATTTTTTTTTTTCCATCTTCGTATAACTACCGTTTCAACAAGAGAGCGACATACAGAATCTCGTTGATGATGACATAACCTAGATTACGATCTCGCGACATGGGAATGAAACGATGGTAAGGAGTCGAGTAAAAAAGGACGTATCCGTGGATAAAGCGCAACCACGATTAAAACTATGGTTAAAAGGTAAGACGAGCAGAGATACTGGAACTCGAGTTAATTGCCGCTTCTAGTTCTCTCCATTCTTTGGAGATCGATGCTAGTTAACCTCCTACCACTCGGCTTTCTTCATGCTTTATCTCGACTCTCCACTCTCTCCTTCTCCCCGCGCAAGATCACATACGAGATTAAGCATTCGCACGACCTTCGTTGCGCGCGTATCTCGAGTGCGTGGAATCGCGACAGCTTCGTCGAGGACTCGTCGAGGAAGGGAAGGTCAGTGCCCGTTTCAGAGATTTCAGTCGTCGACAATTAAGTTTGCGCTCCGTTTGCTCTCGTCAACTTTTCGTGAGAATCGTGAACAGGTGCTGCAGCGATTTTCTTTCTAACTTAACCTAACTTTTATTAGAAATGTAATTATATGTATCTTACTTATTTTCACTTTAATTACAATAATTTATAAGTAAAGTAGATATTACAAATCAGTTTTGTTAAAATGATTGTTGATCTTTCTTTCATTTTTCGAATATTCGTATCATTGATCGTTTCATTCTTTCAAACTGAATCATGGAATGTTTCTTTCAACTCTTTAAATATCAAGTTAATTTGAACAAAACAAGATATAATAAATCCGATATCGCTATTTTAGCAATTGAAACGTTAATTTAAGACAACAAATGTGATAAAAACAAACGTGATGAGATCGCGTAGTAATAGCATAAATCGATTAAAAGTTTTACTGGATCGAGTATTTGCGATAGTATTTACGATAAATCGATTTTGCGATATTGTTGCGCATTAAACAGTTGCGCATCTGGTAATTATACAACTATTCGCCACATTACATCTCGCGAGAGATTGATAGATCGATTGTACGCGACTAATTTCGAAACTCTGGCAAACGTGAAACGTGTATGGGGAACAGTGGGAAGAATAGAAAGTACAAGTGAATTATTTCTCGTTGTAATATCGTCACAGATGTGAACGATAATATCGAATCAGCGTGCAACTCGCTTCTTACAACAGTTGCAAACGGATCACAATTTATCGAAGCAAACGTACTGGCGACATTACGTCATTCCGACAAAGAAAAATAAATTAATCGAATAAATTACTTCGCATCGTAAATACCTTATGATTGTGTATACTATTCATTAACTATATTTTGATGAGTCCAAAGAGATCTGTTTCGGCAAATAAATTGACACAAATGACTTCAATGGGTCCGTATTATTAGCTCGATCGAAAATTTTTCTCCCCCTTAACCTCGAATCGTGAGAGTGGAATATTTCGTGATACATAACCTTCTTTCCCCATTCGTACATCTTGAATACAAAGTTAACGCTTAAAAACACGATTCGTGTTGGGAAAAATAATCACAGGTTACGAATTAATTTCCAGGTTTTTATTGTTTTCGGCGAATGAAAGGTTAAGACGAAAAGGCAGATTCGCGACGTTCTGAGCTTGAGGGCAGCGTGGATGGATGCGAAGAAACCCCCATTAAGTTGTTACGCCGACTTATCCTCCTGCACGTCGATTAATCGCCGACTCAGTTCGGTGCAACGACATTTCGCCTTCCTCATAGGAAGGCATCTTTCGCCGCTCTTCTCGTTTTTTCCGCACGAAATTCCGCCTCAAGCTTGTAGACGAGAAGCGCCACTCGAAAAGGACGTTCGATACGAGGAAGAGGTTAGGTCCTCGCCCGCGGACCCCTCTCGACCGTTCTCGTGATAGCTGTGAGGGCCGTTTATTAAGGAAAGATTTACTCGTTGAGCCGTCTCTGGGCCGATTTCTGCAGGTTTTTGACCGCTCTAGGAATTCATCCTCCGCGCGGATGAACGTTACACTTCATGGTTTCATGGCCCATTCCACGCCTTCCAGAATTTTGTCGCTCGAGGAAAGGGTTCATTTCGAAAGAATTCTTTTTCTGCGTCTCTAACTTCTTTGAAAATGAAGGTGCGAGAGAGGGTACAAAAAAGGTTCTATTTTTTATTTTTTATCGATATCATTATTTTCCTATTGTAATCTATATTCGAGTTCCTTTGCGTAAACATTGAGATACACGTGTGAGTTGTATCTTTTAATTTTTTCATTTATATTTATATGTGATTATGAAAAAACAATAGGTCTTTCTTGCATAAGGAAAATGCACTCATAAATAAAAATCATTAATTAATAAATCATTCAATCATATAATTATAATATAATTAGTTATAATAATTATAACATAATTGGACAATTTTGACGATTCGTATTATTTTTACAGCTTATAATTTGCAAAACTCGAATATTTTTATTCTACAGTGAAGAATGGATTAAACACAATAATGGATTGAGCACAACGTTGAAAATAAATAATATATCCGCTTCGTAATTTTCAATCATCCCAAAACTACGCTGAAACGAAATATAAATACGACAAAAGTGAAATGAATAATATTTACTTGTCTTGAAAAAATTACATAAACTTATCGATATTTCTTATCGATGTGGCGATCACGTAACATACACGAAATACAATACGACTTGTGAATATGATTCCAAACTGTGGCAACCAGAGGTAAATAGAAACGAGAGTCTTTTTTTTTTTTCTTTGATAAAATTAATTTATTGAGATAGAAAGTGTAACTCGAAATGGAACCATTGCCTTATAAGGAGAAATTTTTATCGAAAGATTGCAACGTATTTATTTTCATCATTTATATGTGAGATATAGATAGTTAGCTAGATATAAAATTAAGATAAGATTCGTCGATCAACGAAATGACCAAAACTTTTTCGATGCTGTAGCTTGGTGTTCCCGATGCTCATCTCAACAATGGAAGCCCATCGTCACTTTTGAGAGACATCCGGCAGCCTCTTTGGTCGCCTCTTTTTTCTTTTCGGAATCGGCTCACCGCTGCGAGAATCCTCTTCTACGAATCGCGTTTGGCCAATCCAAAAGAGACTGTACGGTCGTGCTCCTTTTATTTTACGGCGCTGTGTGCAAATTGGCCAGAGGATTAGAATCGCGAGCATAGGCTGCGTGCTGCGTGCCCCGGAGCGATGAATTATTATTGTCTCGTGCCACACGCAGCCACGCTTCGCGTTCTATGCACCCGTGTATACACGTATACGAGCATCCTCGAAACCGAAATAGAGGTAGAGAGAAACAACCGCACATCCCCTTCTTTTGATAAAAAGTTTCTCCTATTCGTAAATTCAAAGTCGTCTACCAAAAAGCAAAGAATTAATTGCATTTTTCTTCCTTCCATAAAATAATGCAAATGATTCAATTTCGAAATCGTCATTGGGTTCTTCTTTCAACCAAATAACAATTGTATTTCTTCTCCTTTGATAAAAATTTCTTCCTATTAAAGTAATTCAACTTTGAGATTGTTTCTCTTTCTCAATATTTCAGAGCAGAGAGATTAGCAAAATTTGAAGTCAAAGAATATATTTATATTATATTTTATCTTAAGTCTTTAAGAATTTGATCTTAAGTCTTAATCTTAAGTCTTAAGAGTATTATATTATATAAATATATTTTATCAATTCAAAGCATAGAATACACAAGTTTTATACAATCATAATAACTACTATAAGTAAATATTATTTAATCTTTTTCAATAAATTGCTTCATAAAATTGTAATCTCAATTCTGTTCCAGATCGAGGTCTCGATGGTTGAATTATCCTTCTGCCTTCATTGTCCTTTCAACCCGGCTATGTAACTACGTTTCAAAGTTCTCGATATCTTGATCTTCGCTTCCAACGTTCGCCTCCCACAACATCACCGAACACGTGCATATTCAGCTTGCACACATTTCTCACCGAATTACCTTCATGGAACAAGATTGTCCAGTGGAAAGCGAGACGGGACAATGGAAAGGAACGCGGTTAGAAATAGTTTTGGATCGAGCAGAGAGAGAGAGAGAGAGAGAGAGAATTTTTGCGTCGCTCGTCGAGGAGGAATGTCGGTTTCGAGGTTCCATGAAGACATATCAACAATATACACGCGGCCGCGCACCCACATTCATTGTATGGCTAACCCGATATCTCATCGTAGGTGGAGGAGGCACGCCACGAGTTATTGACTCGTTTGATCCTGGGTTACGCCCCGACCTACCTTAACTCTGACTTACTATCTTGCCACGAGAGGTTTCGGCCCACGACGCCGATTTCCGTTTCGATTCGAGGAACATCGTTCACCTCGTTTCTTTCCGTCTCTTGGATAATGAATAGCGAATAATGAAAATCCTTTCCTCCGATTGGAGGAGGAATAAGATGGAAATTGTTTCTGTCGTCGTTTCATTGAAGAGAATTCGCGCTATTTTTGTATTACTGTACGTATGTGAATATATTATTATTGTATATGGATATTTTTTAATTCGAATGGTTAAATTGACGAGATATAATTTTCAGGAGGAATTTCAAGGTTTATTTATTAAAACCTAAAATGTATGATGGAGTTAAAATTTCTTAGAATGAAATGTAAAACAATCTTTGAACAATTATTTCCATTGTAAGTTTTTCACAATGTTACAATGTTCACAATAATTTACAATGTTATATATTATATTATTATATAATATAATTATAATTATATATCATATTATATATTATATATAATAATAATGTTTTTTCAGCTAATATATATATTATATTATTATATAATATAATAATAATT
>NW_006263314.1:105795-107625 GCF_000469605.1 Apis dorsata | reverse complement strand
TAATTATAATTATATATTATATAATGTATGATGGAGTTAAAATTTTTTAGAATGAAATGTAAAACAATCTTTGAGCAACTATTTCCATCATAATCTGTAAGTTTTTCACCAATCTACAATATTATATCAATATATTATATTATTATATAATATAATTACAATTATATATTATATTATTTATTATATATTATATATAATAATAATGTTTTTTCAGCTTGAAACGAATGAAGAGATGAAGCAAAATTTACAAATATATATGGTGTCAACATTAACATTAACAATTATTTATAAGATATGAATTACATTTCTAATGTATCCAGCATTAAAATTACTTCCCCTTTTAGGTAAATTCCACTTTGAACGGATTTAGAATATTTTTTCTTCGTCGAATCTACGTTTTGCAGAAAGTTGAAATTCGCTTCTTCCTTTTTCATTATTCGTGCAAGAAGCGACAGTTTGACTCGATGCCAATAAAAAAAAAACTAATACAATCGCTGGGATGCACGAGAATCAAGTGAATATGTGAAAAAAATATCTTTACAACTTACATATCTCTTTAAACTCATAGTTCATTTTCTTATTTTTTATTTCTTGCTGAAAATCGTCTTTTCATTGAATTCCATATTTTTCAGGATCCAAGTTAGATGGTTCATTCAAGAGAATCCCTTAATTGGAGGAAAAGCACAATAGTTTATCCCAGTCTACGGATAATCGTGCTAATTTCAACCTGGAAGATATTTCTTCTTCTCCCTGCACGAAGTTCCACGCGTCGAATCGCCTCCAGAAACGCCACTGCACACGTTGCAATCGTACTCCAAGAATCGATCGATTGAATCGGATTCGCTCATAGAATTGGAATTCCACGTTTCTCGTCATCCGAGTCGTATTACATTCAACAAGTTGACCAACTATCGATATTCGATAGCATAACACGTCAATTTTCTTCCATCGATGCCTGTAAACGAAATGCAACACCGGAAAAATTTAATATCGGAAGTTACGAATAAAGTTACTTCGATAATTTATCGTTCGAAGCGTAATAATAATCACAATAATAATATTGTATATAGAGCTTACTTTAATAAGTAATTACTAATTTGAAGTAACTTTATTCGAAATTTTTAATTTTTTCAACTACGGGTTAATAATGCCGAATTCTGGCGAAAAATCGTGGAGCGTGGAGAGACTTGCCTCTAGGTGGAGGTGGCACACCTGCCCTCGAACGTGGAGAAGAGGAGAGAGAGGAGAGTCGCGCACGTATGTTGGAAGATGCGCCGACAGACACGCCCTGATTAAACGGTGATGAATGCGCGAAAAAAGGGGGGAGGGGATCGAAAGATCGGTGGCAAATCGACGCTTGTCCCCTTTTCCATCTCGAATCCGCCGCCGGGAATGCAAATGATGTATCCGTCTCTAGGAGGGTATCCAAGCCTCCCCCGTAAAACACCGTGACTTATCATGCTTAATTACACGGTCTACCGTTGAATTATCGCCGTTTTACGATATTAAAGAGGCGGCAATTAGCCGCGTTCGATGCCGTTTTCGTTTCCTTCCTTCGGGGTCTAGATCCTTTCTTCCATCCAATCAAGAATACGTCTGTGTTCGCGACGCCTGTATAATATATGTAACGCGGAATATAAAGCAGCAGGGCGTACCCTTTTTGAAAATAACACGTTCCTTCGAGAGATAGAGATAGGCTAGGTTTCTACGTGAAATTGTTTATCGGGTAATCTGGTGCGCCACCCTACAGGTATCGAAGAGTGTAGGTTCCTCGCGAGAGAAATATCGGTATAGATATCACCTATTACCGCAATTATACCTCGTATTTCA
>NW_006263314.1:105429-105736 GCF_000469605.1 Apis dorsata | reverse complement strand
AAAAAAAAAAAAAAAAAAAAAAAAAAAAAAAAAAAAAAGGAACGTATTCTTTTTTCAACGGTCAATTCACACGAGAGAATGGATTAATTGTTCCGTTGAAATTTCCATCGATGGAAATGGCGAATAACGCACGCTTGTTTACTTAAAAAAATCGGCCGTATCATTTTTCTCATTGCGCGTTGTCGGCTCATTTTTTCGAGCGGTGGCGCTCGAAGCCGAAAAGGGGTGGAAGATACATAGCGCGATGCCCTGAGCGGACGCCGAACCATTTCTCTTTCGCGCCTCTTTCTCTCTCGTTAACGCGACC
>NW_006263314.1:101343-104631 GCF_000469605.1 Apis dorsata | reverse complement strand
CTACTCTATATATATATATATATATATATATATATAATCATTCACGAATCGAGAATGTTTCGAAAGAATAGAAATAAAGCTGGATCGAAAGGACATTTTGTTTCAATCGTTAACACGTTCAACCTTGGAATACGCGAAGGAATTTCAAGTGCACGTCGATCGTGGCGAATACGTTGCTATGAACCGTGAAATGGAGGGACGATTTGCGGCTTGATGTCTTTCTCTGTATGGTGAATGTCCGCGATAGAGGAGATAGGAGATAGAAGGGAGAGGCGGACGAACGCTTGGCTATTTTAATTATCGACGCGCGATCGAGACAGCACAGGTCGTACGTTGGTGCTCGATGCGCGATACAGATCGATTGTAAACCCTCGTAGTCTCGATCCGTTATTATACGGCTCGCCGTTTAATATAATTTTCGATCTCTCGTTGCGATACGATATCTTGTCGATATCAAAATTATAAAAAAATATATAAAAATTTCATAATTCATATATTTTGTCGATTTCGAAAGCTTGTGGCTTCCGTGTTGTATTCGATGTTGTATCCTTGGAATTAACGATCTGTTCGTATTATTCTCCGTCCTCTCTGTTCGGTGAACGGTTACGCGGTGACAGTGCAAAAACGTACGGTCAATGGAATCGGACGTGGATGACGCGCCAAACAGAGATGTACGCTCAACGCCACTCCATCGAATTATAGCAGCGTTGGTATATAGCGGTGGACACTGCTCGCCCCGTCCTCCAACCGTTAAATCGATTAATCCGACGAGGAATGCGCGAATCATCAATGCCACGGCTGTGCAACGCACTTCTTCTTCCCGATTCTATGCCGATTCTCTTCTGCTCCGCCAAAGATTGCTCGCGTTGTCTCCTGCCTAACCGTTATTGTGCTAGGGACTTTTCGAGAAAGGTGGTATTAGCGGTCGCGCGTAATTGTGCAGTCAAGCGAGACATGCTTCCACGCATCCATTGTCAGCGAGTGATTTTGCTTCGTTCAAAGGGATTGGACAATTTTTTATTTAGGAAGTGGTATGAATGAGTTGAGAATTTTTATCTTAATCTCAAACTTTACGAAAGGAGAATGGTTTGTACTTTTTACAAGTTGGAGATATTGAACGATGTAAAATCAAAGAGGTAAACGATGACGAGAAATTGTTCGAGAGATTCATCGGAAGTGTAACATTTCGAGATTTCTCTTTACGAAGCGTTCACTCGTGAAGTCATTGTGCCCGTATCGCTCGATGAAATTTAGGCATTGAATTGCTTTTGAACGATGCAAGAGAGCATCGACGTGTCTCGACGAGCAGCGCATAATACCGAAGTTGACGCGTAGCAAACGAGATCGAGGAAATAGCAAAGTCATGTAGACATCAAGAAACCCGGACCTGTCCTACTGTTCTGCGTTACGGAGGTCCGGTGTATATAAAGCGATTTACGTGAGAATGTTTGCACTCCTTTATTCGAATTACTTCTTTTCCAATAAATTGTATAAACTATAAAATGAAATAAATATTTGATATCTTATATAGATAATCGCGATTATTCGATTAAAAATATTCGCGTAATATTTAAACGTAGTTAGACCATTATGCATTTAATGCGCGTAAATATACATAAACATGCACGCGCTATTAATTTTCATACATCTCGCAGAAACATCTCGCAGCTTCTCCCATCTGAAAGCGTAATTCACGCTTATTACCGTTCGACGAACCTTATCCTAGAGCAATCGTGATAATTGCGATAATAACAGTAATCGCGATAACAACGGTTTACTCCATTGTATGAGGAGTAATGCGCATTAACTTTATTACGACGACTTGTAATCGTCACCGACTGAAACACTCGAGGGATGCTACAGTGTATCTAATTTACCGACACAATCGTCTCATCACCAATGACAGGCAAAAAATACTTGAATTACGAACAATCTTATAACCAACTTGTAATTCAATTTAACGAATTAAATACTATTTTAATTCAAACACCAGCATTCGATCGTTACGTTAATCGGAAAATATTTCTATTTTATCGTACAATAAAATTTCGTTCATTACATTTTAATTCCCGAAATAAAAGTTCCAGAATTTTCTACCACGCACATTTTTGACGACTAGTAGAATACAATCTATTGTATCTCCACTCGTCACAACTGCCATGCGACATCGGTTCGAATCGAATAATTTTTTCGCTTCGATGTCGCGCACGCTTCGTTTTATTCTCGATTCGTCGAGATCCAAAGAGTAAACGCGAGATGGACTATTTGGAGTTAATACGAGGTTGTAAGAGGCGCATAAGCTAGCCGGCTTGGATCGTTTCGAAGCATATCGAGGTGTGCGAGTTATGCGCCCGTACTTACTCGAGGCACGTAAGGTACCCCCGTGTACAGGCGGAAAAGATAGGGAGAGTGAGTGCGTTGCCTGGTATCAATTTGTCTGGCTGGTAGCACAGGTTCACTCGACCAGACGAAGGTCGCTTTGTGCGAGCCGCTATCCGGCATTCTATCAAACCCAACAACGTTCGCTACGATCGATTTATTCTCCCAACGACCGCGTAAGATACCAATTACCCGTACGCTGCTCAACTTCCAATGGAAATCGGCGGTTAAGCGCGCTTTGTGCCCCTCTCTCTGTGCTTTTATTTTCTTTTATTTTCCGCACGTTTAGAGACGCTCGACAAATTTCCACCCGATATCTACCGTCGATAAATCAAATTTTCTATATTCGTGTTAACGATTTAACATTAAACGAACAATAATGAACAATCGATGTAATGATAATTTGAAAAGATATAAAAGATATAAAATACATTTCGATTTATCGCGTTTATATAAAGAATTTATTAGCACATGTATATCGATATATATATATGTATGTGTATGTGTATTCAAACACGCAAAAATAGAAGGAGAAAGGAAATAATAGGTAAGAGATTAAATCGAGAAAATTCAATTAGCCTAATGAACCGATAAAACGGTTTCATCGTCGTATCCCTTCGAGCATCGAGGAGGGTCTGGAGAGAAGTGGCTATTTATTTTTTCGTCGCGTCCTCGAAATTGTCGGCGCAGTTATATCCTAGGCTTCCTGGAAAAAAAATCGATGGCCTCGAGGAAGAGTTTAGGCAGTTCTGCTCGAATGTGCATCCTTATGCACCGACGATCGACACGGCTCGATCGAGCCTTCATTCCGCGAGTTGGAAATTATGGAAGGCAGACTCGATCGATTTTGATAATCTTCCCGGTCCCAATCGTATACTTGCTAGCGTTTTCGATCATCCGTTTTCGTTC
>NW_006263314.1:91929-101061 GCF_000469605.1 Apis dorsata | reverse complement strand
CTCTCTCTCTCTCTCTCTCTCTCTCTCTCTCTCTCTCTCTCTCTCTCTCTCTCTCTCTCTTGGAAACGATGAGCGAAAAAAGAATAAGTTGCGAGTAAAAAAAAAAAAGGGAAAAGAACAAGAAATTTCTTTTGGATTTTTGAAAAGGTTTTTTCCGAGTAGAGCGATAATTTTTAATTTTTCAGAAGAAAAATAGGATGTGGAATTAAACGCAACGGGTGAAATAAGAGAAAAAAAATCGAATCTTCCAATGTGTTTTTTATTCAACATTGCACATCCTTAAATACATTTGGTCTCTTTAGAGGAACATTATTGGTGGGAATTTGTTTTGCCTATTTCGAATCTCCTCTTAAATTAAATCTTATCATAACGTCGTATTAATGTATATAAAACGTACAATTTATTTACAAAGGTACTCTCGATGGCAGTGCTATCGACCCGAAACAACGTAAAAAAAAAAAAAAAAATCGCTTTACAAAATTCGCCTCTTTCCGATTTGCATAATCTCACCACTCGTCTCGCTGGTAAAGAAACAACGATGTTTATTATACGACGATAGTTCGATCATTTCTCGAATCCTCGAGTCCAATACTTTCGAGAAACACCGTAATTTGAAGGGCGCCGTTCGAAAGAGACTCCCTCCCCTCCCCCTTTGTCTCTTTTACGTTTCTCTGGTCGCTAGTCTGCAAATTAGAAGCGAGTTATGATAATATCGTCTAAGACGAGCACGCGAGAAGAAACCAACTACGCATTTCATCCACGAAACGAATGGAGAATAACGAGGTTTAAATTTGAAAAAAAAAAAAATAAAGCCGATCTTTTTCGAATTTTCGTCCTTCTAATTTACCGCCCACGGTAATTTTAAAATATCAATAAAAAGTTGTAGAATTTATATCATGATAATACTCATCTTTTTCTATGTCACGATTGAAGGAAGGAAAAAAGGCTGTTGATATATTTGTGAAAAATCTTTGGATTTTTAATATATATAATATTTTTAATATAAAGATAAATACATTGATAAAAAATTGATAACCGATTAATGTTTTTTTGCATTAAACGAAATTGACTCAGATAAAAATCAAACAAATAAGAATCTAAAATGGATCCACAAATATATCAACACTCCATGTTTGCGCGCATTACGTGCCATTATCCCCCCTTGAAGAGGTTAAGAAAACTCTTTCAGCGCGGCAGGAAGCGAGAATCTAAGAGAAACCGGCAAACGAATCGATTGCAAAACTCTGAAGAAGCATCTCTGGAAACACGTTCCGCTCGGGTGACACGATGTCTCTGTCCAGAATCCACGTTATATTACCTTATATCCACGCGAAACGAAGAAAACCACGCGTGGCGAATCCACTTTTTCCACGGTGAATAACAAACTGCCTGCGTTACCGCCGCGATCACGACCTCTATCGACTCAACACCTAACCTATTACACGAATGGATCCAAAGCGTGTCCTCTCTCGTTATTCGTCCGTATAAAATCTCGATAGACGATCGAGAATCGATAGTAGTATTCGATTATATATTGGAACGAAGACATTCTTTCGCTCGTCGTCGTCACGAACGTCTTTTTTTCTCTTCGATTGAATCTTTCTATCGGAAGAAGTTAGGCGGAAATAGATTCGTGTCGGGTCACAAGAGGTCGGTTTCTTTTTATTCGAATCTCGATTAATCGTCGCTATCGTTTTCGGACGAACGATAATTTCTATCTAGTTTAATTGAGCATGCGCGATAACGCACGACATTTCATTACGATCAGTTGCGTGGTTATCAATTATTTTTTTCATATCCTGGATAGATATTACCAAGAAGTTTAAAAAAGCATCGAATTAAGTGATAAAACGTGATATAGTAACGAGTGACCAGTTTCAAAAGTGTATTAGAACGCAATTTCAGTCGTCAGAGAGAACACAACAATGGCAATCAGAAGGATTTTGCGTAGTCATGTTAAATTATGGAATAACGGAAAACTGGATAGCGTTCGATCGAATATACGCGTAACGTATGTAGTTGTTCTCTATAAACGATATATTTTCTTCAAGAGGAGAAGATATTGGTCTTACACTTTTGCATTTTCACCCGTTGTTCGGCTCGAAGCAAAGGCAGGAGCAACAGCAGCAGCACCAGCTTTCTCACAGCGGCGTTCTGCGGGGAAGGTAACTCTCCGCCGTTCCATCTCTATCCCTCTTTTTCTCCGTCCCCCGTGTTTTCGCGTCTGCGCGCCACCATCTATCATTCTGTCAGCTAGGAGATTTCAATTTGCTCTCTTTTTGCGCCATTACCAGGGGCCGAAGCTCGCGCAAAATTGTATTTAATTGTGATTGACTGCTAAGTGGAGGTGGCCGACCACCGCCATTTGTCCTCCCATTTTTGCATATCCCTAATTGCGGGAGAAACATCGCAGAAAACCATCCAAACAACCTGTCCTCTTTCGCTTTTGTCTTCCGCTCTATTCTTTATTATCGGGTGTCATGTTCGTGGGGAATATATATCCGTTTTCGAAGGATGATCGTTGATTGTTTTCGCCTCTCGAATCGATCCTCTAAAAGAGAATATATCAACATCTCGTACGATTCAAACCGGCAGTATACATGATCGTAACTGTGATTGAAAAAATAATCGCGACGCACTGTCTTTTTCCTTAAACTGTTAACGAATTCTTTGGTTCATCTCAAAAAGTTTAATCGACGAGATTCCCGTGTTATTATTTATCATCACGGTAAATTTCCTTTCGCGAAAATTATTCGATCGATTCTTTTAATCGGAGATAAAATCAAAATCATCCTCACCAAGAAGAGAAAAGAAAAGAAAGTATGCTCGTCGCGTATCTCGTGAAGCTGTTTTTTCTCGAGCCAAAGACGAGAAACATTTTTCTATTTGTTGTTTCAGAGAAAAAATAGCTTTACTTTTTTTTTCGCTGTCGCACGGATCGATCATCGTGATCGAGAGATCCCCCATTTTTATATATATGTACACAATTACCTAAACAACGTCACAATAACTTAATTGCGTCTAATCAAATATTTACACGAATCCTACGACTAAAATACACGATAGCCACGTATACGTTTTCGATATTCGCTCAAAGCAGCGATCCCCAACCTGTTGATCGCGAGATATTTGTTTAATTTCGATTTCTTTCATTTTTCATCGCTTTACACAGAAAAAGAGAGCATCTGGATTGGAAAAAGATTGGAGAACACTGAAACTACATCGAGGCTCGTTTCGCGTATCAACGCATCGCAATCGCGATTCGATCTATGAAAAAATATCCTGGAATCCGGCAACAAGGCCGCGCGGAGGGAAAAGCATTAGCGACGTGTTTGCGCGCACCAATTATCGCTAATTAAACTATCGGGTGGGAACGAGATCGATTCTCGTCGATTTTCGAATCTTTCCCTTCAACGTTTCGTCATTTACCTTTCAACGTCGATCAAGCGTCGCGACATCGTTCCTCTTCAATCGGTCCAACGTAAATTATCCACTTGCAAGTTTCATCGAGCAAATTTATCGAATAGAAGCGATCGCTGGACGATTAATCGCACGTTTTCGCGAAATGTTCCAAGTTCACTCTCTTTGCAGCAACTCGTACAACGCCGCGATATAAGTCTGCGCCATTTGCAGAGTCTCGAACTTGCTCAGCTTTCTGTCGTTGCCCAAACTAGGTACCACGTCCCTCAGCCTATCGAACGCGTCGTTCAGACTGTTCATCCTTCTTCTTTCCCGCGCGTTCGCGGCCAGCCGTCTCTTCCTCAACACCTCTATACCAGGCGTCGTCCCGTTTTTCATCCTGTTGTGATGCACGCTCTCCCTTGTCTTTTCACCGGACGTGTATTCGATCTTCCCCTGGTACCTGGCCGTGTCGCGCTTCCCGCCCTCCCCCTCGCCCTGCTCGACAACGTAGCCCTCGTTCCTCTGCACATGGGTATACGTGCCACCCAAATAAACAATGTCGCCTCTTTGCCCATAAGAGTTCTCCCCGCTATTATTCCTAGCCAAAAAACCATCACCTTTCGGGATACCGAAGAAACTCTCCTCGCTCTGCCCAACGAAATCGCACCTGTCGTTCCCCAAAGTATCCGTGTTGCGCTGATGATGATGATGATGTTGCTGATCTATTTTTGACGGCACGTTCTGTTTACCATCCTGACTGGTGGTGGAGAAATCGGCACGGGCCACGGTCACACATCCGTCGTAAACGTTCGCGCACTCGTTCTTCTCCCTCATCGTCCTCGAGTTGCATCCGCTCGAGGAGTGGCCGATTTCGTGATCACGATGATGATGATGATGATGATGATGGTGGTGATGATGATGATGATTATTATTGTTATTATGATGATGATGATGGCGATGATGATGATGCTCGTTCCGGCAAGCTTGTTGTTGATAGTAAGGGGACTCGTAGAACTCGGTTTCGAGGTTGAAGGAAGCGGGGGTGGCGGCCAAGCGGAAAGTGGCGTTCGTCGCGCCGATCTCCTGGTACTCGCGATTCTGACAATCGACCGAGCTCACGCTCCCGCAACTGCTACCCCTAGATCTCGGTGGTTGAGGGTATATCTCCTGTTGGGCCCAGCTACGCGGATTCGATTCCGGGCTACTCGCCGACCCGTAACCCTCCGAATCCAACACCTCGTATTGCTGGAAGCTGGCGTAAGTGGTCATTCTCGTGAAATTCTCGTCTCTCGCTCTTTCTCTCTCTCTCTCTCTCTCTTTCTCTCGCTCTCTTCTCTCCGATATATATATGTATGTATGTATATATATATATCTATATATGACGATTCAACGCATAATAAAAACACTATTACTGTTTTTTTTCTCTCTCTCTCTCTTTCTCTCTCTCTCCCTCGAGGAGGAGGAAGAGGAATTATCGTTCGTTCCTCTCCTTGATTAAACGAATTCCGTCATTTCGTGCGGAAAAATGGTAAAAAAAAGGAGAGAGAAAAAAAAGAAAGAAAACTTAAAGGAAGTTGAAAATTTGGAAACGAGGAGAGATCATCGTTCGTTAGAGGGGAAAGGAGTCGCGGAGAGGATCGCGAAGGATGAATGGCGTTATATGGTTCGCGTACGGAAGCGTTGCGTAAACTGACTTTAGAAACCGGGGATCTCGTGGTCTGGACCATGCTGCCCGCTTTTCTTAGGGCCCTATGGTGGGGAACGGAGGACTCCCGGGGCCCACGTGGAAGGGATCCCCGTGGAGGAGTGTGGAAGGGGTCGACAGGGAAGTGGGCATCTCTTTGTAGAAGCCGCGCGACCGGACACGCCCCTCGTCTTCCTTCGTCCTTCTTGTTCGCTGGGGGCTCTCCTTTCGCGGCCGGGGAGAGGAGAGACGAGAGAAAGAACACGAGGCGCCGCGTTCCTGCCGCGCTTCAGACGCGGCAACCGCCCCATTTTTTCTTTCTTTCTCCCTTTTTTTTTTTTTCTTTCTTTTTCTCTTTCTTCCTTTTCTTTTCTTCCCTTTTCCCTCTCTTCCATCCTTCTCCCGACGCGATTCCACTTATCGAATTATCGCCAAAAATTGAAACGGACGAACGACCGCTAATTTTTTAATCCTTCTCCCCTCTTCTTCTTTCTCCTTCTCCTCTCTTTCTATCCACCGAGTCGAGAAGATAATTTCTATAGAGACTACAAACGTGTATATTTATATAAAATTAGGCAATTGATTAGTTATTTTAATAGTAGTGAAAATTCTATCCTATGTTAATTTTATATATATATAAAATTTTTAATTTAATTATTTTATTTTTTTTAATTTATTATTTTTTTTAATTTAATTATTATTTATAATAATTATTTAATTTTATATATATATATAAAATTAGGCAATTGATTAGTTATTTTAATAATAGGGAGAATTCTATCCTATGTTAATTTTATATATATAAAATTATATATGTATAAAATTTTATATATATAATATATAAAATTTTATATATATAAAATTAGGCAATTGATTAGTTATTTTAATAATAGGGAGAATTCTATCCTATGTTAATTTTATATATATAAAATTATATATGTATAAAATTTTATATATATAATATATAAAATTTTATATATATAAAATTAGGCAATTGATTAGTTATTTTAATAATAGGGAGAATTCTATCCTATGTTAATTTTATATATATAAAATTATATATGTATAAAATTTTATATATATAATATATAAAATTTTATATATATAAAATTAGGCAATTGATTAGTTATTTTAATAATAGGGAGAATTCTATCCTATGTTAATTTTATATATATAAAATTATATATGTATAAAATTTTATATATATAATATATAAAATTTTATATATATAAAATTAGGTAATTGATTAGTTATTTTAATAATAGTGAGAATTCCATTCTACATTAATTTTTCTTCTCTTCCAATATTAATTTATCAATTGGAGATGATCTGCAGTTTAAACCTAAACTAATGTTTTGTACATATTTTCAATCATATCTGTAATTCGATAATTTATATTAATTTATATTAAACTATTAATTACCGTGTCTTTTTTTTAATTACATTTTTGTTTTTTGTTGAAAAAAACACATTAATTACATACACATATATCTCTGAAAAATTAAATATTTTAAGAATAATGGAAATATTTTAAAAACTTGAACATTGATGAATTACAAGTAAATTATATTGTTTGTAGATAATAGTGCATCTTTTTTTAAAAATATCGAATCAATATTTTTTATTATATGATAGAATAAAACAATAATGAAATTTATAAGAATCGATTAATAATAAAATCCGTTTCTAGAGTATTGTCATGTATATAATGTATTTTCTAAAATCATTATTCAAATATTATCGAAATTATGATAATATACACATTTCTGAATATCAATATTTGTAAAATAATTATCAAGTTAACAGGTGTCATACATTAAACATAAGTTCAATTTAGGTATATATAACAGTATAGTGTATATAAGAAAAAAATATTTGCGAAATAACAGAATGTTACAGTAATGAGTATTTATCGAATTTTCGAATATACTTCAATTTTCTACATGTTTGTTTTTTAGATTATTTTGTAAAAAAAAAATGAAACAAAATATTCGATCGTTGACATTTTTCGATAGCCTATCGTTAGTTAGATAAACTGTCCACCACATAAAACTGCGTTGACATTAGATTTTTTTTTTATATTTTAAAATACCAATTCTTCGTAGTTTTATCTACTATAAACATATGAACGTTGCTCGAACGAAATAAAAGTTCGAATGCTCAACGCACAATATTTGGTAAGATTTTGTAATATAATTATCGATATAAAAGAAAAATAGCAAGATTTATTTAATAAAAAAATAGAAAGAAAATATTATATGGAATCTTTTCTAATTTAATATAGATAATATATTTTGAATAAAGCTATAAATTTATTTGTTAAATTATATTTCAATTACTTTCAGAACAATGGATACCACGTGGACTCTAAGATTCATCGTTTGCCTTCTTTGTTGTCGAGCATCTTTGGCAGAACTGAAACTTGTACAGACGATATTTAGACATGGAAACAAAATGCCATCTAATATCAATTTTTATCCTAATGATCCTTACATTAATTATACTTACGAGCCGGCGGGAGAAGGAGGTTTAACAAATGTACGTAATAATAACATTTTTTAATCATTTTAATTAATTTACGATATTATGTACGATATACATAATTTTTCTTCCAAATGTTATATAAAAAAAAAGAAATGAATTCGATTAAATAACACGAATTAATTGTGGACAAATTTTAATTTACGTAGGTTGGTAAAATGACCATGTACAAAGTTGGCCAATTCTTTCGAGAAAGATACGAGGATTTTTTGGGAGAAATTTACACGAAAGAAAATATTTTGTTTCGCTCGGATGAAGTAGATAGAACTGTAATGAGTGGACAACTCGTGGCAGCTGGACTATATCCACCTTCCAAAGAACAAAGGTTCTAAATTAAATTTAATGGTTGCCAATTTAACAAACTATATTACTATATAAGGTAACTTCATAAAAATTTACTTTAGGTGGAATCCAGACTTGAATTGGCAACCTATACCTGTATGGACAATACCACGTACTATAGATTGTCTTTATAATACTCAGTTTTCTCCAAGATTTGATATGTTGAGAAACATAGTGGAAGAAACGGACAAAGATGTGATACAATTTGAAAAAGACAATAGAGATGTTTATAAATACTTGTCTGAACACACAGGTGGTAATATCACACAATCAAAAGTATTTTCATTATATCAACATTTATTCGATCAGGTATCTTTTCAACTTTTGAAATTAATTCGATAGAGATTGAAAATAATTAACATACTTTTTTTTTCTATATAGAAAACGTAAATAGAAATAATTTTTTTTAGAATAATATTGGTTTGGAATTACCAGAATGGACGAAATCAGTTTTTCCTCACGGAAAACTTGACGAATTAGCTATATACGACATTTTGATTCGTACTCGTACTCTGGAATCAAAACAAATATCAGGCGGTAAATTTAAATTTCGTTGTCATTCTTTTCTTATTTTTACGGAAAAATAAAAATTCTAAAAATTAATACAATGTGATTTCATCAATTTATTATACTATTAATAATTCTTTCACTCGACAGGAATATGGATTCGCGAATGGTTAAATCATGTTGATGATTATATAAGCAAGAAAGATAGGCGAAAAGCGTTTATGTATGCGGCACATGATCTAAATATCGCATGTATACTTTCTGCATTGGGCAATTTCAATAACGAAATTCCTTACTATGGTAATAGTCTGATGTTTGAATTACACAAAGACGATAACGAATATTACGTTCAGGTAAAAAAAGTATTTTCTATAAAAAATAAATTGATACAGAATATTACTTTTGAAATTGAAAGATGATCAGTAAAAATGATTAAAAAAAAAAATCACATAAAATTAAAACTTTTTAAAATTAATTTCTATTATTTTTACAATTAGATTTATTATTACCATTATTCACAGGTGCTTTATAAAGATAAGGATAATATTCGAGTTCTTAAATTTCCTAATTGTGATAAGATGTGTCCATTAAATGAATTCAAGAAATTCGTAGAACCTTTAATATCGATTAATATGGAAGAAATATGTGGACAAAAA
>NW_006263314.1:90213-91878 GCF_000469605.1 Apis dorsata | reverse complement strand
TTGTCGCTATTCTAAGTGGGAAAGCAAACTTGATATTTATATCGGTAAAAATAATGTGATAAGATTGGTCAAATAAAAGGCGTAAATCTGTTTTATGTTTTCACAAAATGAAAGAGGATGTTGGAAAGGCTTTTGTTTCGCAAAAATTTTTTTTTATATATAGATATTATATTTTATATAAAGATTATCAGCAATTTCTTCAGCAGCTTCTTCAAATTTCATTCGTGTCTGTTATTCTGGATTAATCGGAGAAATATCTGTGAAGAAAAAAAAGAGGAGAAAGTTGGGGAAAAAAGGGAAAAAGAATGTAGATGGAGTGGCTTAACTCGTAAACCAGTCAAATTTGTCCGCACTTTTCAGCCCCCCTGTATTTAAAGTGTCGTAAAATACGTCGAGGAAGAAAAAGAAAAAGAAAAAGAAGAGGAAGAAAAAGGGGATTGGAAAAAAGTTGACAAGTTTTGTAAAGCATCCCAACGATCCTTAACGTTTAATTTGTAAAATCTTCATTCTAGATCAATGTCATTTGTAAGAATTATAAAGTTGCTATCTCTTCTTTTGTCTCATTACTCTGATAACAATACAATTTGAATTGTACGTTTATCCATAATAACATAATAACAATACAATTTAAATCTGTTAATCCAAAAATTATTTTCTTTTCATTTTTTTAATGTAACAACAAGTATCCATTCAACTTCTGTCTCATTACCTTGATAACATAAATATAATTTAAATATATTAATCCAAAAATTATTTTCTTTTTATTTTTAATGTAACAAGTATCCATTCAACTTCTATCTCATTACTCTTATAAGTACAATTTAAATCTGTTAATCCAAAAATTACTTTTTTTTCATTTTTTTAATGTAACAATAAGTATCCATTCAACTTCTGTCTCATTACCCTGATAACATAAATATAATTTAAATATATTAATCCAAAAATTATTTTCTTTTTATTTTTAATGTAACAAGTATCCATTCAACTTCTATCTCATTACTCTTACAAGTACAATTTAAATATGTTCATTCAAAAATTACTTTCTTTTCATTTTTTTAATGTAACAACAAGTATCCATTCAACTTCTGTCTCATTATCCTGATAACATAAATATAATTTAAATATGTTAATCCAAAAATTACTTTCTTTTCTTTTGTTTAATGTAACAAGTATTCATTCAACTTCTATCTCATTACCCTGATAACATAAATAATACAATTTAAATATGTTAATCCAAAAATTATTTTCTTTTCATTTTTTAAATGTAACAATAAATAAAAATTCAACTTCTATCTCATTACCTTGATAACATAAATACAATTTAAATATGTTAATCCAAAAATTATTTTTCTTTTATTTTTAATGTAAGCAACAAGTATTTGTTCAATTAGAGGATAGACAATACAATTGTAATTGTCGATCTTGTTTGTTTTTTCTTATTGTATCGACAAGGAAAATGGTAGAATCGTTGGAATCGATTAACTTTTGGCTGGCAACCGGTGATTTTCGAGATTTTCCTTCTCACGACGAAAATTTCTAGGGGTAGGCGTACCTCATTCGTTTCCCTCCTCTCTTTTTTTCGGAAGACTCTTGAAGTCGCCTTTCGCAAAAGGCGGCAGCCTCGAGAAACCTAATTATCCTCCGCTAATACGCAACAAATGAGCC
>NW_006263314.1:79979-90104 GCF_000469605.1 Apis dorsata | reverse complement strand
CCCCGTGCCCGACCCATCACGAAAAACTGTGTGCTTGTGCACGAGATGTGGCGGGTCTACGCCCACGAGCGCGCATTAATTTGTAAAAGGGTACTGTCGTCGGCAATATAAACTTCTCGAGAATTATTTTTCTCTTTTTTTTTTTTTTTAACAGGAATCTCTAATTTTTTATCGTATTGTTTATTTTCTGCCAGCATGATGAATCTTGTTTTTGCATACAAAAGAGGAAATTCAATGATACATATATGTTTTTATAAATCTTGGAGTTAGCTTCATTTAACCTGCTGGAAAGATGTTAAAAGAAATTTAGAAATGCAAATATTTGTAATGATTCAAGTATATGATCAATAATATTCTCTTTTATAAATCTAATATAATCGAGAAAATTTTTATTTTTAATGATCTTATCGCTTACCTTGTACGTACCTGAATTAAATCCTGAGTCAAATAAATATATTGATTTCGATTCGAGAACCATTTCCTTTTTCTTATACAAAACCTTGATTTTATGTTCGTTTCTCAAAAATAAAGATTCCATATCTAAAAATAAATAAATAAAAAAAAAAGAGAGATTTCAATATAATAGGTGATGATTTATAGATGTACGATTATTTCATAAAATACGCTCACGTTAAAAAGTAAACGTAGATGCACGCGTAATCAGCTTTTACGATACACGAGATTCTTTTTGCATAGAGAAGATGGTGAAGCTGCAATATAATGGATCCCTCGGCTAATACCAGGATCGATAGATCGTACAACGGTCACGCTCCAAGTCGGGACAGTTTCCTGGTGAGGTTCATTTGACGTAAATTACTCGTATTCGTTGTGATTGACCAATTTTGTGTGGCGTAATAATAGCGACGAAACAACGTCCTGCTCGTGAAACCTCTTTTCGATGCTTCGACTTATCCCTCTTTGATTGCGAATTAAAAAAAAAAAAAAATCGAAATTAATAGATAGAAGAGATAGTGCTTCGACTATGCATCGTTCATCGTCTAACTCGCGATAAAGTAAACGAGATAATGATCCGTTGTGTAATACGAGATAATTTCGGAACGAATTTAATTTTATAAAATTATAATATTGTTTTTAATTTTTTCTAGCTAGTTTAATAAATATTCACTAAGTCCAGGTTGTGAGATTGTTTGTACAGTTTTCGTCGAGAAAAAAAATTAAAGAAGAATAGTTATATAAAATAAAATTTGATGATGAAATGATTCGTTCGGTGAATTTAATTGATATCTAAATAAAAATATATATATTTATAAACGTAAATATAAAAGAATAAATGAAAAAAAATAATAAAGTTTGAAATAAAAAATATAATTGAATTACGTATAAGAATATAGAGATAATGATTTCTGTTAGAAAATACACGTTATAAATCGATAATAAACGAATAATTATTTTTGCACGAACATATTATATATTGTTTACACATTTATATACGAGTAGGGAAAACAACGTACCTCCAATACTTTTTCACTTAATTTGATGTTTCTTTCTTCTGTAACCTAACCTAACAACGATATGATTTTCAATAACGACAAATTCTTTTCTTTCTCTCTCTCTCTCTTTGGTTCGAATAATTTTATTTAACCAATCATTTCATCTAGCTTGAAATCAAGCTACCGTGATTTATGACATCTAAGTTGAACATCGAAGTCTTCAACTATGAGTGGTGCAAGCGAGGATGAAAAAAAAAAAAAACACAAATAAATCGCGCCGCTACGTTGTAACTGTGTATCCAGCGAAAGATACACAGGAAGCCACGCATCCAATCTTCAAAAGAAATCCCATTTTTCCGAATGTTTGCGTAATGGATGTATGCAAATGCAATCAACTCGCCATACATCGAGATCCAATCCTCTCGATGTTTGTCACGCTTGCGCACACATCGATCCATAATGGCGAGGAACGATCGTTCTGTCGGCCGGCTCCACCGATAATAAATTTATTGCGGCCGTTGAAGGGCACGAATTGATTATTAGTTGACCACGGCACAGTTACAGTTCGACAAGGCTGATTTTCAACGTAATGATTCGTGATTCGATGCGTATACATCCACTTCGAGCACACCTTCCTGTTACACGTTCGAGAATCGATCAACGTTAATTGGATTTGAAACGTGAAGTCGGTGTTTATTCACGAAATTAATACTAACTTCACACGTTGGACCAGTGAATGTACTAAACCAATGTATATAAACATTGTACTTTGTTGCATTAGACTGTGCATATCAATATTGATTTTGCCGTCGATTTTTGTTCTTTGTCAAAGGATTTGTCGAATCAATAGTAATAAAAGTATCTTAATAATTAGTAATAAAATAAATATAATTATAAAGTATAATATAAAGTATAATTAGTAATTAAACTTGGTAAATAAATATAACAGATGTTCGTATATCGTTTCGATTATATATTCGCAAATTATCAATGGATATCATGTGTTAGATTTTTTGATGATAATCTGATATATTAGCTGGCCATATTGTAGAAAGATAACTAAAAAAAAATTTTGTTTTTTGTGTGAAAAAAAGATATAATATAGAAAAAACTGAATAACTGGATTAATAAATAAATAAGACAAAGATAAACTTTACCGACTCTCGAGAGTTCGATTTTCCAGATGATTTAAGGATCCAATTCCTTACGGGGTTCGTTCAAACATGACCCCCGTAACAGGCGGAGATTTATGGCAAAACCAAGGCCCCTAATTAGAATCACACCGAGGTGTCCTAATTACAGGTTTAGCCACAGAGTTTTTGAGTTGCGCCAAAGGCGCAAAACGATGCAGGCCCTGCCAATTTCTGCCCTTTTTTCCACCAACAGCTCGTTAATCGTAGGAAAAATAGACGATCGTGGGCGTTGGCTACTTTTTCGAATTTACATCTGACCAAGTATCGTGCTACGTAATATCTGATACCATAAATGAATTCTTTGTTTCTCTTTATATTAAATTTACGAGATGAAAGTGATCACGAAGAAGTAATTTATAGGAATACCTCGTGCCATGATTAATAATAAATAATTTTTGAGAATTGAGATTTATTATTGTATGATTGAAATTTTCTTAGAAATTTATTTGTAACATCGATAAGTCGCGATAAAATTTGTCGATTATTAGTTGAAGTAATTATACGTACAATATTGAACAGATTTAAACAGATATATCGCGTATGAACTTTTAAAGCTGACCCAGTGAAAGCATAATTTCCATGGTAATTATTAATTTCACGGTTGATGGATAAATTGCAACAATGATAAATTTAGTCGCAACGAGGTCGGCTTGTTTAATGCTTCATGCAGGGAGAAGACATCCATTAATTTCTACATAACGGTTCGTATCAATGATTGGAGTTTGAAAAAGTCAGGCGAGAGTAGACGATACTACCGTTTCACCATTATCCCGATGAATACGACCTGCGATTCAATCTTAAAATTATAATCGAAAAGAAAAAGCAAAACTTTCATTTCTATATCAATTTAAATAAAAAAAGAAAAAAACTGATCAAACATCAACATTGATCAAAATTTGAAAAAAAAGGTACAATTTGTCGATAAAAAGCGTAGAACTCGTTTGAAAGGTATAACTCAGAGATATGATAATTCTTCTCGAATTCATTATGGCATCGTTTACAGTCGTAAAAATAATGATGAAACACGATGATGCTTAGAGTATACCGTTTCATTAGCATCAACGCGGATAGTCTTTCATGCGTATATTGTACAGTTACTTTTTAGTCGTTCCAGATAACTGCAATATTAATTAAAAACGGTAATAATTTGGTAATTGCCCAATAAAATTCGAAGATTCATGTACTCTTTGTTTATTTCTTAGGACGTTTATAACCTACAATTAGTAAATATAACGTAATTTCTCAGTTGCATTGAAAACAGGTTAGAACGTAGGTAAAGAAGAATTGCGTAATGTTCTAAAATGTCGTATCCCCACTTTTATTTAACAAATATTGAATATGGTACCTTCCAGTGTATATATATATATATTAATTAACAATGCCAAAAGTAATGAGAATAATAATTGCTAATACGATGTAATGTTTACCATATGATTATAATACATTTATAGATAAAAAGTAAAATTTCTATCGATTATGTAATATAAGAAAGCGAAAGAAACTAGAATACTTTCGTGATATTCAGAGACATCAACGAAAAAAATAAAAATTATTCTTTATGCAAACTTTTCAATTTCAAATAGAAATCTGTATTTATCACTCGAATGTTATTGCACATTTTATTGTACGTATATACGCGTTTCCTTCACAAATTCTACCCTGAAACGATTACTTTTCCTTCCACAACGCTTTCTTCGTAACAAGACCTCGTTGGAGGAAATCTTCTCGACATGATTGTCTGTAAAGATACTCGGGGTCTCATCGACTTCAGAATACCCTAGCTAACGATTTTCCGGCTCCCGCGAAGCTTCGTCATGCTTGCAAACTATCCTTGACGCAGTTACGTATGGAGATGCTGATACAAGTATAAATCGTGGACAAGTGTGATTTCCTCTTCGATACGTGAACAAATTCGTGCGTGTTATGACTATTTGAATTTTTATGAAAGATGTACTGTCATAATAATGGTTAATTAATCGATAATCGCGATAAATTTTCATCAACGATGAATGAATTTGAATAAACTACGAAGAATAGGTTAGGATTCACTTGAAAATAAATAATTAGCCCTATTGCATACGCGTGTTGCGTATTGATAGTAATTATAAATAAACGATTCAGCAATGATTGCAATAAACATTTGCAATGTGTGTTTAACGAATACATACGTGTCTGAACTATTTAATAAATCAAAGAAATGTTGTAAGTTAAATCTACGTGTGAATCAACGAATGAACAATTAGCATTGATATTGTATGAAATATGAATGAAGTAAACAAATAAAATTAATTATACTGAATTAAATGTTTCATTATGGAAATATTTTTATAAACAACAACAATGCATGTTCTCTTTCTAAAAGAAGTATATAGAACAGAAACTAGATTTCACGAAAACGAAAACAGGCAGTTTCGAAGAGTGAATTAGATTTCAAAGGATTGTTAACATTCACAGCGATCCGTAAGTATCCTCGCGCTTTCTTTTCATATAAACATGGATAATTAACCGAGCATAGGCAATTTTTTCACCTGGTCGAAGTGAAATTCAACTGGACGTAATCTGTTTGGAAAGAGTTACGTATCCGGGTATCGAAGCAACGATATCTCCTCGACGTATCAATATCTCTTCGAAATTGTACAAGGCGGATGATCTATTCGCAGTCTACTCGTCTTCAAAGAGACAAATCGTCATTCGCTTGAAGCCTCTTGGACGATGATACGGGAGAAATGACGAGAGATAAGTGAAACCAAAGTTCAAACGTTCACGGACGACTTTCCCCGTAATGTTTTCGACACGAACAGGATTCCGTGGTTGAAACGTTAAGTTAGAAAAGATGTGTACTATCATTGTATATATAACTATCATTTAATTATTGCAGAAGTTAGTATAAGGATATATGTATGAGTGTATATCCATGATAAGTGGTGAGAGATGAAAGGATATGTGGAAAACGAATTCAGTGTATATTTCGATTTATGTGTTAAGAATAAAACAAAAGAATATTAATAGTTTACAATGCTCGATCAAAGATTTGAGATTGAGATTTGTGTATCGAATACAACGAAAAAAGAAAAAAAATAGAAAAATATATATTTGTATACGAATCTGCAATATACCGTTGATATAACCTAAAACTTTTGAATTGTCGAGAGGACAAGGAAAAGGAAAAACAGATGATTTTTCGTATGTATCTTGAAATTTATTTATCTCTAAATATTTGAAACATTAATCTAAAAAAAATGTATTATAATTATATCATTTAATTATTGCATTAAGTTATAGTATAAGATATATTATAGTATAAAATATGAGTGGTGTGAGATGGAAGAAGGATATGTGAAAGAACAAATTTAGTGTATATTTCAGTTAACAATAAAACAAAAGAATATTGATAGTTTACAATGTGAAATATACAACGAAAGAAGAATAGAAAAATATATATATTTGTACACGAATTTGTCTACCAATGACATAACCTAAAACTTTTGAATTGTTGAAAGAGGAAAAGCGAAAATATTCTTGATGGATATGATTTCTCTGTACGTACGCGGATTCATACTCAGCATATTCGAGAGATCTATCGGTTCGATCAACACGAAAGTACGGCATAATCGTTCGTGTATCATTTCTAAATGTTTTTCAGAGATAAATCGAGGACAAGGAGAAAGGGGGAAATAAGGAAGAGAGACGGATTAATAGGAGAATCATAGGAGCAATGACGTTATCCTGGGATAACGGGTGACCAGGTGCATCGGGCACATCGCCACCTAGGAAGTGGATACGAGGTCTGACGGTTACCTCGTCATCTTGACCATTCTGCAGGATACGATGAGGCCTTCAGGCAACACGCTACTTTCTTTAATTTATATCCCTCCGTGATTATTACCATGATCAAGCCTCGAAACGACGGATGCCCGTTTTTCTTTCGCTATTACTACTCGTCACTGATTCGTCATCCTCATGTCTGACAATGTTACAGGTATAATATCGTACCATGGAAATATCGTGGATAATCAGCTTTTAACACGTTGAACACCGCACGAGAATCAAGGATTTTGCTACAGATCCATTTGTGATTTGTTATTTAGGAGAATGAAGGATCCTTTATAAAATTTTTCCTTTACATTGCTTAGAGTTAATAATTATCGAGTCGATGAATCTTTATTCTTTATCGTTTCAAATTTAAGGAATTATTCTTAATTTGCACTAAAAATCAAAAAAATAAATAATAAAGTACATTTTTTTTTATTTCGTATTCTATCTTTCCAAGAATACGATATTTTGAAAATGACTAATATACATAATAATATACACAAATCAGAAACACGTGTCATATTTAATATTTAACATTATAGTATTTAAAGGTAATAAATATTAATTAAGACACGGAAGTAATAATTTTATACACTTTTCAATTGGCCAAAAATTAAAACGTGAAATTAACATCTCTTAGGATCTCTTACGATTATATTAATTCAACGTCAAATTGGTATAAAATTTGCGAAATGTGCGTGCATAGATAAATAGCGTATAACGTAAGAAGCGTGCCGGATCGAGGGTAATTTAAAGTTCGTATAAGTAACATAATTGCAGGCAAGGTGTGCTTAACGACGTGTGAAGATGACAGACAGATTAATTAGAGCGATCGATGATTGATAAATAAAAATAATTTGGTTATCAATTGCTAATTTTATCCTTAACTAATTTTTATAATGAATATTGTAAAATTCGTCATTTATCGATTATTCTTTTCATAATGATTAAAAATGGCATAATGATGGCAAAAAAACTGATCCAGAAAATTTTACTTTTTATGGATTAATGTTATATATTTGTAAAAAATAGTTCACTGTAACCAAATTGTTAAATGATTTACCGTTCTACTAGTTTTAATATATTATATATATATATTATATATATATAGAATATTAATATATTCATGAAAGATTAATTCTAGATATCAAAATAAATAAAAATATATTAATTGAGGCTTTTATTTATTGAGATTATTTATTTAGTAAGTAAGAATGCTTTCGTCTTGCATATTTCAATTGCACATTTCAATTTAATAAATAAATAAGCCTTAATACGATATATTTCGTATATTAATTTTTTTGGTCTTGATTTTTTAAAAATATTATCATTTTATCTCGAGCAATAATAATCTAATAAAGCAATAATAAATTTTAATGATAGATTGAGAATATTACAAAATATAATTATTATTTTTATCTTTTGATAGAAGTATGGTAATATAATAAGGAGAATAAGAAGAGATTGTGGATCATTGATCGCGTGATCGTGTTACCGAAAATTGATTGGTGATGAAGCGTGACAGTATTCACGGGGTGAGTCAGACCAATTTATAACTCGTTAGTCAGGGCTATATATTAAATCGAAATTGATCTGTCTTTCGTGCAGGTTAAACAATCAACCGAAAACAAAATTGGGTTTTATTCGTTTTATTATTATATTTAGTCAAATAGAATAAAAATTATTCCATTTAAAAAGTATGTTTGCGAAAACGAATTACGTCACGGTTGGAAGAGAATTCGTTTTGGCGGGAGATTTTGTAGATTAGTTGCAAATGGCAGCCGTCTTGAGCGTAACGGTCGAAATGCATCGGGCTCATTGGAATTCACGTGTTTACAGTGCAATATTTCTATCGACAGTATTCTCTTTTGGCTTGTTTGCACGGATCGTTACCCATGAGTACACAATGGTTACGTGATAGTCGTACATCAAATTGTTCGAATTAAATCGTGTTTCTCGGTTGCATGCCGTATAGAAGTCAAATGTCGCTTTTAGCACCTTGTTACTTTTAAATGACTAACATAACCTAATTTTTTTTGTTCTTTTTAATACTTTCATTATTATTTGTTATTGAAAGTAACTTCAGTTTAAATTTTCTCATTAAAAATAAACGATTTTTCATTAAACGTCATTAATTTCAAACTTTACACTCGAAAGAAACAATACCGTTACACGAGATTAGCCGTTCTATGAGCTCATCTGTTGATTCGTTTGTAATCATACTTGTGTACTTTAGTCGTAAGATATTTTTGTAGAACAATCATGCACTTGTGCTCATTTCACGTTAATATTCGCTTTATATTCAGCCTTTTGATCTCACTTACCGTTAGAATGGCTTAAAAATATGATCGTTCTCCTTTCTGTATAGATTTTCAATTATTATCCTATTAATTATGATTTATTACTAAATTATAGCATCAATGTCAAAGTTTTTATAATTATAATTCCTTATATATATATCATATCGAATGAAATTACTTTGAATAGACGTCAGAAATTTCACTGAAAAGATTATTCGTGTATTTCAAATAATTATTTTTTTAGAAATTTATAAATATTTAAACCAATCTTAAAAGTAATTCAGATAAAAGAATATACTTTTTTTATAAAAATTCAAGAAGATAAATTCATATAAATATGATTCGATTTCTATATTGAATTTTCCAACTTAACCTCTAATTTTTTTTATAGCAGAAATTTAATTATTAAATATTTAAAAAATAAATTTTTATAAAGTTATAAAATAATATAAATATACGAATTGCGTTATATGAAAAAAATAATATTGGAATTATTAGTAATTATGCGCAGAAATCAATTGCGCAATCAATATTTGAGATAAAATATTCCGATAGGTGACTCTAAATATCAATATTTTAATAATAAAATACATTTTTAAATTTAAATATAAATTGTTATGCGAATTAAATATGAAATATATACGTTTGAAATTTAATATTGAATGTATCAGTATGTAAAAAAGAAGTAAAAAAATCAATTTATATTCTTACATCAGTATTGTTTTTATGTAAGCGTTTGCATTTACAAAATGTTAGAGAGGAGTGTGAAGAATGTAAATTGCGTATCTTGTAACGATAGCTTGATAGCGATGAAAATACGGAAGACGGAACGAAACAGTGGATGATACTTAAGATAATCATACAGTTATTATCTTCCCGTTACCAGCGATAAATCCTAAATGAAGAACAACGGATATGTAATTTCAAAAAGTCATGATATGTTAATTATTTGTCATCAAATGTAATTTTGTTTAATAATACCAAACAAAGACATAACAAACAGTATTTCTAACATAATGTATGAGTTCATATATCGATAAATATATCAAATACTCGATAAATTTCTGATCTTTAAATTTTTTAAAAATTTTAAAATTATTATTTTATCAATTATTTCAAGTCTTATCTTTCTCGTGAAACATGAGCATTTCTATATTACACGGATATGTAAATATTTACCTTTACAAGCGGTGATCACTGTCTTACATCCAAGCTGTTCGAATCAAACAGACAATGTTCGAGCTCGAATGAAAAGGAGAAAGGGAAAGAGAGGAAGAAGAGGTTTCCGTGGTCGCGTGCCGTCGTGCTCCGCTGGGCCCAACGATCCTCTCGCACATGACGCACTGGAATAGGACATTACGAGATAGT
>NW_006263314.1:74928-79753 GCF_000469605.1 Apis dorsata | reverse complement strand
GGCGTCCCGGCGTCCCGTCGTCGTCCCGACATGCCATCGCATCGCGGCCCAATCGTCGGTTGGTGCCACGCGACTGGCACGTGGCTCGCAATTGCGCTACCGTGCCCCCTCGGTCACGCCCCGCTGATTCGCCTCTGCTGCCCTTTGCTTTTGCATTCGTACACGATCATTTCTAGCCGCGGACTCCCTCTGTTACCCCTTACAGATAACTGGACCCTTTCAATGATACGTCTCTCGGTTGTTATTTCGCGCCACGAGCCGCACTTCTGTTGTAAAATTACGGTGCCGTTGTACGACTAACCTATCGTTATATTGTAGAGGGAGCAAATATTATTTTTTCAATTTTTTCAATTGAATACGCGGAATGATACACCAAGGGTTTGATACTTTTTATTTTCTCAAGTTGGATCACGTTCATGTCTTTTGCTGATGTATATTCACTTTGAGAAATGTTTAAAATGTTTCCTTGGAAGAAAAATTATTTATAAAACAGAGAAAAATAAAAGAAAAAATAAAAAAAAAACAAAAAGAACAAATTATGTTCATAGTTTTGATTTGAATTTTTTAAATCAACTATATAGATATATTAGTTCAAAGATTAATAATTTTAATCATATGGAAGACAAAACTAAATGTATAATGGTAAGTCAATTGATCAATGTTATTGATCGAATCAGCAATCGGCATCAGAACTAACAATTGAAGCGCGTGTACGAACATAATAATTCACTTAGCTAAAGCAAATCTTGATCAAATCTTTTAGTGATCGTGTTTCATGACGAGTGGCGCTGTCAGCAGTACATTGTTGTAAAGTTACCTGATGATTCGGAAGTCTCGTTGCGAAAAACTCGAAACTTACCTGTTCCCGAATGCTGTAACTCACTGATAGTGCAACTTTCATACCAATTGTCGAATAAACGAGAACAAAACTAAAGGTAGCAGAATGAGGGAAGAAAAAAAAAAGGAAGAAGGTGAGAGAACGGGCACCGCGCCATAAATCGTCGTTTAACCTTAAAAATCGTCGTTGCTAATGGACATTTGCTGTCGAACCTCGAGAAATCGTTGCGCTCATAGCCGCGAGAATTCTTTCAACGACATTGTGCGAAGTGCCGCTCGACAAAGGAAGAATAAAGACTTGTGTCTTACTGATTATCCAGTTCGTGTACTATACTATACTACGGCTTTAGATACATTCGAGTCAACCCCGACGAGATAAAGCGTTTGTTTTGCGCATGCTTGCATGAAATGCGCTCAGGATGCAGCATACTTTGAGGAAGCTTGTTTTATTCCATAGAGGTAAAACTCTCATCAGGTAATTTATTTAAATATTGCTTGTTCGAGAATTTTCTTGGTATTTAATATTTGTTCAGGATTAGGTTTCCATTATTTATATTATTCTATTAACTATTATTCAATTAAATTAAATTAAACAAAATTTAATTTTCTTAAATTTAATTTTAAAATTCAAAATTTCTTCCATCCATAAAAAGATTAAAAGATCCATAATCAAAATTTCTATTTTGAAAAAAAAAACATTTCATACTATAGTAGTTTTCCAATCGTTAGCGAAATCAACTTTTAACTAGCCTGAAGATAATCGAAAACCTCAAGGGGTCGAATGATCGGTCGATCCTTTCGGTTCGCCAAAGTCGACAGGCATATCTGTTCGGGACAAAGTGCGGCACGATCGTAAATTAGCTGTACCGATGACGTGTCGGAAGATGGTTCCACGTGGACAAGGGGATCGCCACATGGCACGAGTCTATGGGGCGGAGAATGAATGCGGTATTCTTGGTATAGTGATAGCTTGGGTGGTGGCATCGGAAGGCCGGTGTCATCTGTTGCATCGGTTACATCCTGACTAGCAAAGCGTGACCGTGCTTGGTAACCGGCTACTATAAATGTGATGTAGGGGATTAATTATCTTCTAATTGCCTAATAGAACGTTGTCACTCGAAATCGATGGTTAAAAATTGTTTTGTAACGAGCGATCTTGTCAACAGGAAATTTCTAATTGTTAAATCATATGAAGGATAAAGTATAACAAGATCATTTGTCACTTTATTTAAATTGTTTAATAAATTCTTTAATAAATTCTAAATGTTAGAATAAATTTTGAAAACTATTTTTGTCGATTCATTCTTATTTATTATAAAATTTCATAAAATTTTATGAACTGTTCATAATTATTATTAAAATAATTTTTAATTTTATTTTTAAAAAATAACATAAAAAAACAAATTCGTTTATTCGTGACCTGACTCGGATCTGTTTCGATCTTTCGAAACACTTGTTCGATGTACAAAGCTTATTTATCTCCCAATAGTGATATCGACATGATTGTTCGCGCGAAATTTGATGTTCACGTGAATGCACCTACAGTTTTTGGAGGCATTCATTGAAATCATCTGTTCGCCATATTTCGGACAGAGCGCGTGCCGTGTCGATAATATGATGGTACGTGTTCAATGACAAGCGGTAAGAAATTGCAGTCTGAAAAAATTGGCATCAAGATAATAATTTATGCGAACAATAAAAACATATGGTTCGACAATCGAATGAAATTGAACACTGCATCTAATGATTTAATAATAATAGTTTTTTTAATTAATATATCTTTAAATAAATATTTGGATTTTCCTCAAAAGAGAAAAGTCTGTTAACCTTACTTGTTATTATCACTTTTGTTGAGAATGTCTTCCCATCAGCGGCCATCATATCATAGGCGTACTTTTCTATTATTTTGTCATCTTTTGTTTTTTTATTCTGTTAATTTTTTTTTCTCTTTTTTTTTATATTTTTATTTTCTTTTTATTATTTTACTTCTTTACTTTATCTGTAGCTTTGAATAAATGGTTTTGTATAACATATACGAATATTTTCTTTTCGAATTGTTAAAAATTTATGAAATAATTTAAATAAAAAAAAATATATATATATATTAATTATACATTACTACATTATTACATAATTACTACATTACATATTAATTATTCATTGATATATATTAATCATAAAACATAAAGAATTCGATCAAGGTCATAAAACGATCATGTATTCAAAATTTCGAGTTTCTTATTTTCATACAACTGACGCCACGCGTCAAAATCATAGGTTAGACCGATCGACGATGAACGGAAAAAGAGGTGTGAAAGAGGTTTCTCGTATTGAAAAGATTTGTGTTTTTGGTCAAAATGCGGCTTAATTTTTTTCTAAAAATGTAATAACTACACTTGGTTTCGGTTTTCGCTCATGTCCTATGAATCCCATAATTTCATTGTGATTCTTTTTTCTTTTGGCGCCTACTCGTTTTCTGTCGCCGCACTCTGACGCTTTTGCGGTCATAGAATACAAGCGGTCGATATAATACAACTGGAAATTATGAATCTTCAGGATCATCATCCTAATCGAAGTATAATTTAGGCGACGCTTTCAACGCGCGGTGTGCCACCACAGATATTAGGTAAATAATGAAGGTTAGATGTGGAAAACTGACAAGAATGGAACGATAATTTTGTATCGATACGCATATTGTGAAATCTATGAAATTGTAAAATTAATCTGTAACAAATATAAAATTTATATATAATATAAATTTAACATTAGAATTCAAACTAGGATTTAAACAAAAGTTGAAATTCATTTTAAAAATTAGATATGAGCATTATAAATATATACTGAAAAGATACGATAAGATATCTCAATTCTAATTTTACAGATTATATTACTATAAATGCATAATTTTCCTTTAGTGATATATTTTATTTAACAAAATATTATATAATATTATATAAATATTGAAATATTGAAATTTTTCACACTATGCAATTGATGAAACAATTTTTATTTTTACCTGCGCAATTTACAGAATATTGTATGTATAATGTATACGTTATGTTTTTACTGACTTATTATGTAATTTCAATTTTTTTTTTTTTTTGCACACGTCACATTGATCGTTTATCATTGCGCCTAGCTATAGGCCAACTTGCACAGTAAAAGTTTACTCCACTATACACAGATGTCGCAGAGATTGTAACTGGTTTCTCGCTAGCATTCGGTTCATATACCAATCTGTATATAATAGAGATTCCAAACTGAAAGCATTGGTGAGATCCGTGGCGCCGCCATACGCAATGAACAACATTTGTGAAGCACAAAACTCCCTCTTCTTTTCCCTTCTTTCCTCTTAGCCTAGCAAACACTCTCTAGCGTGTGTTTCCTACGCTTCGTCGAAATGTATGTGTGTCATCGCTATATAGTTTATGAAACGTCTTCTTTGTCGAGTGTGCGAATCGTTTTTGGGTTCGAATGGCAGTGACTATTGGCCCAGGATTCTCTTTATTTCACACTCAAAAAAGTGGTGTACTCATAAATCCGTCATCATGACGTTAGAAGAAATTAAGCTATAATAAATGCTTGCAAAGACAAGTTGAAAAAGAAACAATTATAAATAAATACCTTGACAAACAGAAGTCAGGTTAAAAAAAAAAAAAAGCGTATTTACTTCTAGCATGATCACTAAGTGGAAACTCTTCTCTCCCCTCTCTCCTTTCGAAGAGAAAATCGTTGGAGCATCATTGTGTGTGTTTGTGTGCTTTACTTTCTATCAAATTGTCTGGGTGTTTTCTCCTTACCCTTTCAGTATGAAAGTTGGGAAATGCGTTTGGCGACGCCATGTTTGGTCTCATCTTTTGATAATTTTACTTTTCAAAGTATTAAAAAATTTATTTTTTTAAGCATCTTTTTTATTCTATATGTTTTATATTCTATATATTTATTTTATATTCAATATTGTTATGACATAGTGTTCCATGAAGAAATT
>NW_006263314.1:66266-74735 GCF_000469605.1 Apis dorsata | reverse complement strand
AAAAAAAAAAAAAAATAAAAAAATCCTTTCTCTCAAAAATATTCATCAAAATTTGTTTTCTTCTTTCCTCGATTCCTGGAAAATTTCTCGTCCACACAATAAATTTGAAGAAACACGACGTCATGGGAGTTCTCGAAACGAATTTCGGCGGCGTAATTTTCTCTAAAGCTAGGTTAGAAAATTTTTCCGACAAATCCCTCCGTTACGGATCGGTCAACGAGCGTTTTAATCATGGAAAAGGGTTAACGAGTTTTGCGGTCTATCCTAAGAGAGCGGTGGCAAAATCTTTCGACACGGAGTCAGGTGGCTGGAATCGTAATTCCGTCGAGGGTGCTGGCTTTGACACCATAAGGGTAGCGAGGTGTCACAAAATTCACGACGGTTCGGTCGTTCTCGCAGCCTGGAACGAATCGTCTTCCCCTTTGGGAGCCAAGCACAAGACATGGCCGGTTACGGCTCGTTATCGAACAACACGTTCTAGTAATGAGGATGTAATTTTTGCTAGAGTATCGTCGGCCATGCGCTAATTTAACCTTGAAACCGCCCTTTTGTCGCAGCTTTTCTCACGAACGAAATTACTTTTTAAAACTATTTTAAAATATATGAAATATTTGAGAGCCATGTTATTGAAGAAAATATGTTTCCTAAATAGAAATTTGAAGATAGAAATTAATAGATTAAATATTAAATTGATATATATATCTATTGTACTTGTATATGTTACTGCTATTATCATGATAACGTAATATCGGATTAAAATGTAGTAACAAATGCAGCGGAAAATACGAGAATCGTATCGTTTTGTATCTTCAAATCATAATCCTGGGTGAAGAATCGGGATAAATTTTACCTGAGACACCAATTTTGAAAACTCGATCATTTTTAGCCACGCCCAAATTCAAGGTTTGTATTCAATCACACATTTGTCTCACAAATTCTTTCCTTTTTTTGTTATTTTCTCACTTTTTCCGGTTAATTAAAAATAATATATTTTTTTATGTTAAGAAACACAATTATAAATATATTAAAGATGAAATAATATTTCTTTCAATTCAATTAAATATTTTATTTACAATAGTTTTGATATAAATTTTTTTTATTCAATTTATTTAATTTATTTAATAATGACATAATGTTATATTATATTTATAAAATTACTTATTTTATAAATCATTTATTGTTATTCGACATGTTTGAATCTTTATGACATTATTTAATAATCGTCTTCTTTGGTTTCGTATAATATTTATATTATTAAATGGACGGTTTAGAAAAATTCTTAGCTTTACGAAATTTTGAAATTGTTTTTCAAAATATTTTTGACTAGTTACACAATAAATATATAAATATACAATACATGCATAAATCACTAACACTTCCAACGGGAAAATTTAATATAAAATAATATAAAATAAATTGTAAAACGTATTATTACAATTAAAAAATTGCTTTACAAAGCATCTTCATATATAATTAATTTTATTATAATTTCGTAATATGTTATATGTGCATAGAGTTATGTAAAATTTCTAATGCTTATATAAAAATACCATTTAAAATATTGTACTAGTAATAATGGCACGGATACGAAATTAAAAATAATATCAAAGCCTTTGTTTAATGACAATCTAATTGTTTTTAATGCAAGTTCATAAATTTATAGAACATTTCTTTGGATTATTAGCTGTCTGATCGTATACAATTTATAATTATAAATTTATAAATGAAAGGAAAACAAATTACATGCAAATTAATTTTCATTAACAAAATATTACACACGATTTATATTAAGTAAAAAATTAAATGACAAACTTAATGACAAACTTATCTAATTCTCAAAAAACTTTCTATATTATAGTATATTATTATATACTATTATAATAATTATAATTTTCCTTTTATCAGTCCTTATATTTCTCTTTCTTTATTATATCTATTCATTATTCGGCTACAAACCATAATTTTTTCATCTAGAATTCAATTGTATTTTTTAATTTCACAATGTATAATCTAAATAAATAAACTTACATTGATTCACTGCCACTTTCCATCGTGTTCCTGAAGAAGATCGCACAACGCCGCGATGTAAGTTTGCGCCATCTGCAATGTCTCGAATTTACTAAGTTTGTGGTCTGCTCCAAGACTCGGTACAACTTCGCGCAATTTATCGAAAGCATCGTTCAGACCGTTCATTCGACGTCTTTCGCGTGCGTTCGCTGCCAAACGTCGACGTTTTAATACACTTGGCGATGGCGGTATATCCCTGGATCGTCGTCTTCCTCTTCGGGGACTATTGGTAGGTGATACTTGTTTCTACAAAAATAATCGTATTATTGTCATTATAAAAACACATGCTAATTCAGTCTTTCATCATTCGAATATCAATTTATGATAAAAACTTTTTTCTTTCGAAATATAATTAATACTTTAGTATCTTAAATTTTTCGTTATAGGATCGCAGACACTTTTCGATTAAATGTCAAATGTTCCATTGAGATATACCTGCACAGATGTAACAGGTTCCCAAGAATTATTTCGTTGCTCGACAGCCATTTGCATCGGTTTCCCGCTCTCGAGGATTTGAAACTTTTGTTCTTGAGGTGGTGTTTCGTAACAATAGGCTGATGGCTGATACTCCATGGAATTGTCTTCGTGTAGCATCGTTCTTGGAGAAACGGTTTGATTTATCGCGTGTTGTGGTTCATACCTGTTAAAATTATTATATTATCAATTTTCGTGAAATTTCAACTAACGTCTAATATTTATTGATTGATAATGAGAATATAAGAAAAACATGTGATCATTAATAATTATTTCATTCTTATATGTTGCTTTTTTGACAATTATATCGTGTGAAAGATACGATTACGATAATGGTACTTTAAATTTTAATTAAAAGTTTTTTTTTATCAGCATAATTCTCTTTTATTTTATTCAATTTTTTATTTCCTAATTAAAGAACTATTCGAAATTCGTGTAATAATTATAACTAAAAAACTATAGGTTTAATTTTTTAAAAAGGCATAATCACTGTGTTTCGAATATAAGATTCATAATTTGTTAAAATTCTATTTAAGTAATCCATGCAACTTAATTTATACACAATTACAACATAAATTTTATATTTGTGAATACAAACAAATAACAGACATATGCAACACAATGAATTAACGAAGATATTTGTTGAGAAAAATTTGGAAACTTACCTTTGAGGTGTGACAGGTGTCAAAACGCTAAAGGAGCTTCTTTCGTACGAATCTGGTGTTCTCGAATATTTCACTACCTCTTTTCCATAACTAATCGTTTCAGAGTCTTTTCGCGGAGTGAGCTCACCTTTATGCGTGTAATTCTCTCCGTACGATACCTTAATGGGATCGTAATTCGGGGAGTTGTACGGCGAGGGATACAAAGTGTCGTAACTTTTGGTCGCGGCCTGATAGGCGGTCGTTACAATTTCAGAAGAAATTGGGTATTCGTGGTGATTCGATAAAAGAGCCATAGTTTCAACGATTATTTACGTTTTATTTACTTTTGAAATAACGTTTCATAAAAGATAATTAAATTCCACCAAACCTTTCTGTTACTTCATTCGCCAAATTTTAAAGTCTTTAACCATGTTTCTTAACATGTTATATAGCCTTCTTATGTCATTAGATAAAACGATAGCACGATTTCTTCCTCTTTGGAACCGTATTTTTCCAAGAACACTTTTGACTCGATTTTTCACTGCGATTTCTAACAAATGAAATGAATGATGGAAACTAAACTCAAACGCAATTTTCGTTTTTCACTTATAGTCGAAAAAAACATAAATCTCCCTCGAAGCTTTCAACTCGTCCAACATTCGATGACACACGAAACGTGAAATGAACCGGTATCACGTGATTACCGATCGACATTTCCATTTAATTCGTCGTTTTGTAATTTCTTCCAGAGACGCAAGGAACACGGAACGAAACGGGATCGTGTGTCATCAGCGGGCAATGGCGATAATGAAGAGAGAAGAGGAGTCGGCGATCCTCGCGGTGTAAAGGCTCGAGTTTGAGTGTGGCGCGTGCCACGGCGTCCTTCACCGCATCAACATATGGTACGTTTTATGTCCATTCCGTGGATGCACCTGGTGTGGCCATCGTTCTCTGCCTCCTTCTGCATCTACCCTCTCTTCGTCTCCGCCTCACACCATTTTTCGTTCACTCCTTCCTTCCTACTACTGTTCCACACTCGAGTTGAGCACTTCCTGAAGAACAGGGGAGCGTACCTGTTGATTTAGATAACGAATGGCGGGAAGGAAGTGTACCTGTTGATTTAAATTCCGCTTAATATTCTTGGATCTGTGTGGAGAGTGGGTTGAAAGGAGGGGAGATCCAGTATTTTTAATAATGCGAATTATTACATTGTATCGTTTTCAGGCTACAAAAAAATCGTTTCCTTTGCTCCTTTCGTATCGATGAAACGACAGATGCCTTCATAACGGAGACTGGAAAAAATATAATAAGCGTGTCTCGATCATCGCTGGCAATAAAAAGAAACCGAAGAATAGGAGGAAACAAAAAAGAAACTTATATATACTCACGTGAGTTGTGCGTTTGATGTCGAAATATTATCAATGAATAAATTAATATAATATAATAAAAATCATTCACAATCAGTTCGACAATCAGCAGTGGATTAGAACAAGGACTAAATGGAGGGAAAATTATCGGAATGCAACGGTCGAGACGAATCGCCTTGAGACAATTAAAGATATCGATCTCGGATCTACCCCTGGTTGCCGGCGCGTGCCCTGCGCCAACCTGGGCCGCCGCAAGGTGTTACCCCGGTGAGCGCGGCAGATTTCAGGATAAAGAGGGCCGATTCCACGGGGGAAAAAACCTTGTCCACTCGGATGTGACGGTGCAGACCGCCTCCAGGATTCGTTAACCCGGCAAGGACGCGAGTTTTATTTTCGCTTTTATTTTGTGAGCAGAGTTCACGATCCTCGAATTTTGATCATTCTTGTTATTTTGTAGATTTTTTTTTTTGATAAATTTTTTAATTTAGCATTTTATCAATGAAGGTTCACGATCCCCGATTTTTTCGAATTAAATTTTTTTTTTTTTCGTTGATAAATTTTTTAATTTAGCATTTTATCAATGAAGGTTCACGATCCTCGATTTTGGATCACTCTTGTTATTTTGTAATTAAATTTTTTTTTTTTTCGTTGACAAATTTTTTAATTTAACATCAATAAAGGTTCTCGATTTTGGATCACTTCTGTATTTGAGAAATATAATTTTTTTCGTTGACAAATTCTTTAATCTAGCAAAGGTTTTTATCAATGAAGGTTCTCGATTTTTGATCACTTGTTATTTTGTAATTAGGTTTTTTTTTTCGTTGATAAATTCTTTAATTTAGCATTTTATCAATGAAGATTCACGATTTTGTTATTTGAGAAATAAAATTAGTTTTTTTGACAAATTCTTTAATCTAAACTGTTCTTGTTATTCCTTCCTTTGAGAAATATAATTAGTCTCTTTCGTTGAGAAATTTTTTAATCTAGCAAAGATGTAATATTTTATTATAATTCTTGAGCTTTTATAATTCTTAATTATAATTTGTTTTATATACATACATTTTTTTTCATTGACAAATTCGTTAATCTAGCGAAGATTTAACGAGTTTTATTACAATTCACCGATAAATATCATACAGATATTTCAAATAGAACCATTCCCATTATTTCACCCTTTGAAAAATATAATTAGTTTTCGCGTCGGATGTGACGAATCGTTAAAAAAAAATTTTCATCCACGAATTTCTTAACGAGTTGTATTAATTCTTATTAAATTGTGTACACCTTCACAATCATTCTTTTGTCATGACGAATCCTGGCAAGATTCGTTTTAATTCCATCTATGATCCGTCAAATTGCGACCACTTCTATTTCTTCCTTCGACATATAATTGATAATTGGTTTCGATAAATCGTGACAGAGTCGTTAACAAGTTTTCATCGACGTTCGAACGAGTCGTTCGATGGCCACTGAAAATCAATTAAGCCCAGGTGGGGCGCGTGGCTCGAACCGTGATAGATCGGTGTTGCCGTTTTCACCGTCGACGATCTATTTTTCTCGAAAAAGTATCGGCCCACGAGAGCCATATGGCGCGCGACGACGAAACGGTGCGTTACGGTGCGATTCGACGATGAAAATAAAAAACGCGAATGAAAGAGAGAAGAAAAGAAAAGAGAAAAAAAATATCGATGTTTTCTCGTAATTAAATTTTCACACATCGAACACTTACGATTACATTTTTTATTTTGATAATACATTTACAATTTTCCTCGTCGTCTTCTCCCCCCTCCTCCTCTTTCTCTTTGATAATCGTCCATTCGACAAATTATTGAAGGGAGCACAGTACCATTGTGTAAGAGACTGATGTTTTGGCAATCTTAAAGAATCGAGAGAATAAATAATAATGTGAAAACGGTTTGGAAATAACGGTTACGAAATGTTGGAAGTATATATATATATATATATATATATCTATAATTACGTTTAAAAAAAGAAAGATTGAGATAAGATTATATCGACGGAAGATAAGATTATTTAAAGTTAAAATTAAAAAGTTTGAAAAGGAAGATCGATGTAAACAAAAATTCTTACCGTAGTGAAACTTTCTAAATTTAAAGTATAGAGCTTGCAAGCTGTTAATCTCAACGGTGCTATACTTTTCGACAGCATTATTGTCAAAAGTTTTCTACAATTTATCGACGATTGGTACCATTTCCCATTTGTTCTGGAAATATTTTTTTTTTTTTTTTTACTCGTTCGATGATCTTTTTTTATTTATTCGTATATAAAATAAATATATATATAATATAAATGAATGAGTGCAGAAAATTTCTCACGTGTATTCAAAAATACGTTCGGTGGAATTCGATAACTGTTGCCCCGTCCAACTGACGAACAGAAGATCGCACAAAAGGGAAATAGTGACTGAAACGTATCTAAGAACTTTGGGCATGTCTTCTATATTTATTATTGCCTGATTATATAAAAAAACAAAAAAAAAGAAAAGATCGATGTATAAATAGCAATTTGTAACTAAATTTGTAATATAAAATTAAAGTAAAAAAATCTAACCTGAAATTGTGTGAAGCTTATACAAATCATATTGAGTCCTAGCTGAAGCAAGTAAGACGTGGTATTTGTATCCTCGAGTATTTTAGCGAATCTTGATTAATGAAAAAAAGCAGGATATTTGAAAAATAATTAAAAAAAAAAAAGAGAGAGAAAAGATAAATAAGAATTAATTTAATACCGACTCGATTATGCGTTTGTGCAAGAGTACACAGTCCCTGGCATTTTGATACCATTTATCCTCTTTGAATTTATTTGGGCGTAATTCTATGTCCATTGCATCGATTTCCACAAAGTTCTCTAGTTTCACTCTGAACAATTATAAATTGATTCATTTTATTTTCATAATTTTATCCTTGATAGGATGAAATATCCAATGAATGAAATTATTTTAAAATAATATTTACAAATCATATTATTTGATTTCCTTGGTATTATTATCAAAATAATGCGTTCAGCAACATAATTCTTAATATAATGTTTCATTTTGTTATTAAAAGTTTGGATTGAAAATGGATTAAAATATTTTTTTAAGAAAACATGGTTCTCTATATATTCTTTCATTTTTATATTTAAAAAAAAATCTTTTCAACGTGGCTTCTATGAATTTCCACTAGAAATACTGTTTTTCGATCAGAAAGTATTACTTTTCCGTACGATGTGAGCAACAATGTTCATTCACTGGACGAATCGCTTTGTCTCCAAAAAAGTGCATATATTAAAAAAAAAAAAAAAAATTACCTCAAAATTTCACAAAGTCCGCATTCGTGTAGAACGTAAACGATTATTATCGAATTGATGGCCAATACAATGGTGGTGTACCCAAGAGTGCCAATGTACGAGTGTATCAAAAGAAAATAATAATATTTATCCACGTCCACGAAATACTCGACTCGAAAGGCCAACGGTCTATCATCCGATATGTTGCAAAGTCGTAAAGCGTCACCTATGTTCAGCAGCAATGGCATCGCCGCGAACGGTGTTATTAATCCGAATAGAAAAGCTGTTGTATGCAACGAATTAACGCAACGATCCTCGTAAGTATTAAAAAGGTTTTTTTTTTTAAATCTCTCTCTCTCTCTTTCTCCCTCTCTCTTTTCTCTTAGCTCCTTACAATAAAAGTAATCTTGATATCTTGAGTAGAGAAAGCTTTCTTTACAATCTGTTGGAAATTTATTTAAAATTATCTCACCTACAAAACTGGTAGTAATTTTTCTTGCTATCGCGTAATGCTCGCAAAGAATTTCATATTCGTTTCTCAATTTCGCGTGAAATTTCCAATCCTCTTGCATTATATCCATCAAACGTTTCATCTATTCGAATGTAAATATTAAGGTTATATGGAATTG
>NW_006263314.1:64444-65921 GCF_000469605.1 Apis dorsata | reverse complement strand
AGAGAGAGAGAGAGAGAGAGAGAGAGAGAGAGAGAGAGAGAGAGATTTAAAACGCGTACCTGATTGAAATAATATAGGAAATTGATATACTTAACAAAACACATTAAACTAATGACTAAAGGTGCAAAACTTTCCAAAAATGACTCGATATCACCAGCAATTATGGCAGTTATCATTCCTCCAAACTGAAAAAAAAAAATATTTAAAACCGTATAAGTATAAATATAAGTTCCAACCTTCTTTTTAAATTAATATTATTGTAATTTCGTGTCCTCAAGTGTATCTGGATAATTATATTATAATTATATATATATTTAAAAAAAATAATAAACGTATGTTTATTCAAATGCATCGATACCTGAAGAATTAGCTGAGCGATAACAATGGGGATGAAGATAATTCCAACCAGACTTCGTTGAAGAATGGTTTGATAAGGCCATGCGCTTAGCACGAATAAAAGATATTTATTCACTCGCAGATACTCGTACTGAATACCATCCATTCTAAGAATTTTAATATCTTTTTACGGCGACTACTTTCCAAAAACTGATCCCAGCAACTTTGCCGATACGTATGTTGACAGTCCACTCGACAGGAACTGTAATTACTATCGTTAGACATTCCGTTTGAAAGGCTGTAATTAATTCAAGGAATAAATTGATTCGTTCGGACCGTATTACGAAAGTTGAAAAGCGTAAGTTGGCAATTTACGCAATTTGCGGACTTAATTCAGCTACTTTTACTGATAGTCTATAATTTTGAAAAAAAAATGAGAGATAGATTAAAAACGTGAAGTGGAGAAAGATATAGAAATTATTCTTGAACCGATTGTATTGAGATTGAGATAGTCTGACTTCGATTCTTACAATTAAAAAAATATAGATAACGAGATAGATATTCGTGATATAAAGTTTTGGTATAAAAAAGTTGATAAAATATAAAAAAATATATAAACAATCATGTTATATTAGTTAAAAAAAAAGAAAAAGAAAGAAGACAAGACGCGTTAATTTATTAAACATCGATAAAGAAGTATCATCGGTGGGTAAGTAAAAAGGTTAATTGAAAAAAGTATTCGTAAATTTTTGACGATTCCTCGATATTTATACATATTCCGTTTTAAATATTTAATTCGTGTTTAATTAATATTTTTACAAAATTAAAATTGAAAACATTTCTTTTTATATGTTTTACATTAGGTATATTTATATCGTCACTTTTACGAGATAATAGCTAACAACCATTTGAGTATTCATTATTGATATACGTAGTTAATTATGACCCAAATAGATAAAAAAAAATACGATTATATTTTAAAAAAAAACAAACACGAACGATTCTATTTTTATTGCACTCGATAATTTCGATAATGGAAATTATATGATTACATGAAAATTATTGAAAATTAAATTTCTGCCTTCGTTCATATGACAAATGTTTTCTTCGTCGGACAAATTTAAAGCTATCTAACACTGGT
>NW_006263314.1:34659-64269 GCF_000469605.1 Apis dorsata | reverse complement strand
AAAAAAAAAAAAAAAATCTTTCAAGGAAACTTATTCGTTTCCTCTTTCTCATTTAAAATACTCGACATACACGTATCAAGATTAACAACACTACGCTATGTATAGTGATATTTCATTTAAGACACTTTTTTTGAGTGTTATCTTTACGAATTGCACGACACGTCGGTTTTCTTCGACAATATACACACCACACACACATATTCACACGCATACAGTCGATTTTCAATAACAGAAGATCTATGCTCGCGAGAATCACGAAGACGGTTCTATCGCGTCGATGGAGGGGATGGGAGAGGAGAGGAGGAAGAACGAAATTCAATTCGATTAAGCGATGCAACATCCAGTGTTTTGGTGACGCGTCTTCCCGCTCTTCGTCATGGTGAAGCCAGGGCAGCACTGGTCCTGATGCGCGAGCGACTGCGAGTTGCCGATATCGGTGTGGAACGAAGACGAGTAATACTCTTTGCCCTTCTCGCAATGCTCGCTCTTCTCTCGCTTCTCCGCTTCCAGGGACGTAGTTGCTTTCTCCTCGCGCGACTCCTCCGACGAGGTGCTTGAGTTCGCGTTCGCGCTCGTCTCCGAGTGCACGATCGCCGATCGATTCTCAACTCGGGGCGATAAACTGTCTCTGTGCTGTCTGAAGTGCTGTTCCGTGTCGCTGAGAAGGGAACTGAACATCTCCGAGTTCCTGGTCATCACCGCACCCATCGAATTCGATCTGTACTCTATTATCGTGATATCGATGATGAAATTTGGTGAAACATTTCTCGTTGGAATATCTGCTGGAGATAAACTGGAGATTGCTTGAGATAATTTCAAAAGAGAGAAAAAAAAAAAAAAAAAATATTTGCCGTATTCGATATACTTTTCTTTTCGAGATATGTTGCTTGGATTTATATTTCGTGATTGACCAATTTGTTAATAAAACGAGTAATAAAAGTTTTTGCAAAAGGGAAATAATAGTTGAAATTATCTTGGCAATCTTCTGTTTCCGAATATTTCAAGGCATCCTGTATATAACTAATAAATATACATTTTTGTCATTTTAATTTATACGTTATACATCTATTGCTGGAAAAAAGTCTCGAAGGTTTGATTGGTTAATTTGGAAGGAAACGTCTATTTTCACACGCATTTTTGTTTTTACTATAGTATTTGTCACATATATCCATAACGTAGATCTGTATTTAAAAATTAGAAGCATAGAATCCAAAATATTCTAATATAATATTGATATAATATAAAAATTTTTTTATTTCTCATAATATGTGACTAATTATAATTTGTATAATTACAATAATTTAATTTATAAATGTAATCTTATATTTAAGTAGTTAAAATAATAATTGTATGTATACAAATATGTATTAATATTATACATAATATTATTAATATATTTTATTAATATTATAATATATTAATATTATAATATATTAATATTATATATATATCAAAATAATTAATAGTTTCGAAAATATTTCAGTCTTATGATTATTCTAACTTTATAAATGAAAATAATTTTTACGATGTTGAATATTCAAATTGTAGCTCTTCTATTATATATCGTATGTCAGGATTGTCAACAAAGCGTATGAAGTAGAGATAGGCGGTCTAGCGAAAGACCCCTCTTGCCCCTGTGCCGTCCCGCGAGACTTCTTTCCAGCAGTAAACACGTGTCAATTTGAAATATTTTCTCTCGATAATCGCCGCATGCATCTGATGTTTATGTTTTCGTAAAACCGTACTAAATAACAAAATTATTTTGATTTACCTCTCGAATCGGCATTCTTGGTCGGTGAATTTGCCACCGATCTGCGAGCCACGTCTTGGAACGTGATAGGGGAATAAATTCTTCTTTCCTCGGGGATAAAAGTTGATTCCGCAGGCGTGGGAGAGCCAATCTTGGAACCTCTCCTAGAGGACGTCGATGCGTCCAGACAATTTTGATTTTCATATATGGTCGTCGAAATGTTGAAAGCAGCGGGCGTTCCCGCGGATACTCTTTTCTCAGTGCTTCTCGTGTGCCACTGAGGTGGTTCTTGAATGGTGATTCCCTTGGTCGACGATGATCTATGCTCCCTTTTCTCCAGCCAATAAGTCTTCATTATCCCTGAAATCAGGCCAGATATATATATATATATATTTGAAATATTTTCATTCGATTCGATTCGTCAATATTATAAGGATAGAGATATAAGGTCACTACACCTTTGCCTTTCACCTCTATCTCCCCTCGTTCCTTAACCCTATACGACGGCGACAATAATTCTTTCGTCGATTGCGATATGTGTATTTGCATCGCTTGGCTGGTCGCCTCCATGCGAGACGCCGTGTTCACGGAGTCGCCGAATAAACAGTATCTCGGCATTTTCAAACCCACTATACCAGCCACCACGGCCCCGCTGTGAACACCAACTCGTATTTGAAGATGAAGGCCTGAAAACGACGATCGCATTGGAGGAAATGATACGTTTTTACTTTGTCGAAACCAGTGTTGTTAAGCCAGTGATGATGATTTCCAACCTGTGGAACGGTCTTTCAGGTCTGTTATTGCCTCAACCATATCGAGTGCCATGTCGCACACACGATCCGCGTGATCGTTCTCCTTCACCGGAGCACCGGACACAACCATATAGGCGTCTCCGATCGTTTCGACCTACGAACGAAAGAGAGAGATGTAGAGAAAACAAACGAAACAAGAGTTTTATATATTTTGTGAAAAAATTATCCATGCATCGTAACCGGGAGTATATATATATTAATATAATATATTTTTTATAGATCGATATTGATATTCTCCCGAATGTTGACTTCGTTCGATTATTTAAATTTATTTTAAATCGTTTGAAAAAAAATCTAATCTCTCGATTACGATACGCGTTGAAAATAAATCGAGTTTGAAAAGTTAATCGAAGTAACGTATTTTAGCGAGATAATGATTTGATTGACGAATAAATGCTAACTCTTACTACCTAAGAATACCTTATACACCCGGTTCCTTTCCGTTAACGTGTCGAAAAGGGAGTACATCGCGTTTAACATGGACACCACCTCCATCGGTGTGATTCTGCTGCAGATTTCTGTAAATGTGACTACGTCCGAGAATAAAATTGAAACGCTGTCGAACATCTGAAATAGTCATGATAGCGAAACGTGTTAATCAACGCCGGCCAGAGAGATCCCTATTTTTCGACATCTACAGCGCCGTTCAAAAATACGTATCACGTTTTCTTTTGCTCTTATCCCCCGCTATTCTCCTTCTCTTTATCGTTTCGTCGATAATATTGGAATATTTTCGTCATCATATCGCGCTTTATCGATCGAGTTCTTTCTTCTTGATCGGTAACGATAAAGGATCTTTGTACTCGAAACGATAGGAAAATAGCGATAGAAGAAAGTACTATTCACTGTTAGAAAGAAGTCTCATGGAACAGAGGCAATAAAATCCATCAAAATATCTGTATGTAAACCTCAATGCATTAACGTAAGCATAGAATCCAGAGTATTCTAACGTATCAATATAATATAAAAATTTTTTTATTTCTTATAATATGCATAAGCTAATTATAATTTGTAACGATAATTTAATTTATAAATGTAATTTTATATTTAAGATAAGAATTGCATGTATATGAATAATCGTATGTCAGGATTACCAACAAAGCATTTGAGGTGAAAAGAGGCGGTCCTAGCGAAGGACCCCTCTTGCTCCTATGCCGTCCCGCGAAACTTCTTTCCAGCAGTGAACAGTAGAGGGAGATAATATATAATTTTTACGATCGAAAGAAGCCGTGTTCTTGAAATATAGTTATTTCAATGAAATTTTGTCTATCGCGAAAAATAAAATTCCGAACGTTGATAACAAGATTCGGTTTTTTGTTTTTTTAAACAAGTCGAAGAAAAATAGAAAGATATCGTCGTTAAAATAAAAAAAGGGAAATTGAAAATCATAAAAGAAAGGTTAGTTTCCTTACTTCGCACGTGTCTATCGGATTCTCGCCGTTTCTCAAACGATCCGCCACTTGTTTCGGTATCATCTGATACAACAATTCATCCGTACGTTTCATTTCTTCGTCCAACTTTCTCATAGACTCTTCTAGCTTCTTGCTTTTCAATTGCTCCTGATCCAAAGCTAACTTAAGCTCCACCGATTGTTGCGTACCGGCGAGCATTAGATCCCTGCAATATGAGGCTCCATCGTACAATGTGCGATTCTTCGATCACGATCTGATAATAATAATAATAATAATAATAATAATAAAAGAAAGAACATCATCACCTGCTAAAGTCGTGCATGGATAGATCGTTTATGTAAAGACCCGTCGCGATCAAAGCGTTGAGATCTGGCATAACGGGGGTACCAAGGTACATCATCATCTTCCAGTTATCCATATATATCATCTGACCTAAAGGATATGATGGATATTCGATTACAAAGATTCGAAGAGAATGGATAAACAAAATATCCATCCTCCATCTCGAATATATTTAAATTTTCTTAAACAAATTTTCGCATTATTTTTTTTTTACTAATCTTTTTCCCAAAGTATAATATAGTAATAGATGTATTTTTCGCATGCTGAAACCATCGTTTTTAATTACGATTGGATTACTTTCGGTTCTACGAAAATGACCATTTTTTTTTTTCTTCTTTCAAATGATATTTTTTTAATCTCGAGGGATAAGAAGAGAAACTGAAATATGCAGACTGTAATAAATACGACGAATAGGTGAATCACCATTACAATTTTTTGGTAAAACCAAACTGGGGGGAGGGGGAAAAAAAAGTAGTTGACCTTACTGATTTCTGTCTCGAGGATATATCTCAAGGTCAACATCCCGGGTAATTTATTTTCTACACACGCCGCTCGATTTTAACTTCGGATACGCGAATAAATATTTTTAATACCTCGAATACATATACGAAATGTGTAAGCGGATCATCGAGTCTATCGTAAGAAATAAATTAATCTTGAAATAAAAAGAGTTTCATTTTTAGACTACGTAACTAAAACATATCTATTACACAGATATACGTTACAATCTTAAGAATAATATTTTCAATTATGATATTACAACAAAATAAATAGCCTCGTTATAAGATGGAATATTTCTAAAAGCCTAAAACATTTTTACAAACGAAATTGAATAATTACCGATTCACGAGACGATTAATAAATCGAATCGGTCTTTGTAAATTTATAAAAAAAAAAAAAAAAAAAAAAAAAAGAGGAAACGGAAGAATACCTTTCAATCTCAATGTCCTGTCATCTACCGAATCGAGTTCATCGCTCAATAATATTTCATTTCTCTGCCGATCTGATGGCCGTTCGGTGAGAATCGGTTCCACGGTTACCAACTCGAAAATATTGTTCGTCCTGTTTAAAATCTGTAACCAGAATAAATCACAAGAATCATCGTCACATAACGTAATAATAATAATAAACTGGAAGAAATAATCAAAATAAAGAAAAATGATGAGATTTTGATCGATGGTACACGGATACGTACAGAATGAAACTTAAATGCGATAAGCGGTCTGACGAGATCGAAGAAATGAGTTATCTTCTTACCCACAAGATCGGGTAATATTACCATCAACGAATTTCCAATACTTCTTACGATCATGTCTGATCTGAAAAAAAAAAACGGAAACTCAATTATAGAGGGGGGGGGGGGGGGGGGGGGGAGGGGAAATTAAAAATTGTAATACTTGTAATTTATTTATAATTACGCGAAACGAAATGAAATATCGAAGCATACCCGAAAACGATACAGAAAGGGAATATTTCGAACAAAACGGAAGCTCCTATTGGTAAATGTTTCTCCTCGCGCGTCATCGCCAGCGAGGCTTGCGTAAAAGCCCTGTTATCGAAGGTGAGTTGGAAGGTGACGTGCACGGTGTCGAAAAGGATTTCCTCACGCACAAGCTCGATCTGTAATTCCTTGTGATAAAAGTGACGAGCCACCTCTCTTATCTGGCCCATCGTGTAATAAACGAATCCTCGTCGTTTGCTCCTGTAATGGAGGGTCAGACCTACAATGAGGAGGGGAAGGCAATCAATGTAAATTTAGACCACGATTTCTTTTTTCTATGGATGGAATATACTATCTATTTGTATATAGGAAACATTGTGGATCTTTAGAATAAAATGGATCGAAATTAATAGCTAATATCATTGTTATTTTGGATATTCGCTGCTGGAAAGAAATCTTGAAAAAAAAAAATGCGGGTCTGATTGGTTAATGTGGAAAAAAATTCGATTTCTCGTAATATACGTAGACTAATTATGATTTGTAACGATAGTTTAATTTATAAACGAAATTTCGTATTTAAATAGTTAAAATAATAATTGTATATATACAAATAAACTAGATATAGATATAGTTTTGAAAATACTTTAGCTAATCTTGAATGATTATTCTATAAACTTTCTGAAAATGAGAATAATTTTTACGACTTTCAACGTTCAAACTCTTCTATTACTGTGCAGTGTTGTAGTGTCAGAATTGTCAACAAAGCGTCTGAAGTGGGGATGGGCGGTCCTAGCGAAGCATTAGAGAACCCCTCTTGCCCCGGTGCCCCTGTCCCGCGAGATTTCTTTTCAGCGACGAACAGTATTTCATAAAATAAAATTTCAAAGAGTTTTCTTTAATACGATTCAGATCCAGAATCAGGGGGAAGATTTTTACCTTGTCGTGTCTCGTTCTCGCAAATAAAGGAAGGAGCTCTCATCCTAGGGTAGGAGAATTTCAGATATTCGTGTAAATTGTCCAATCCATTGAGGAAATCTCTTACGTGACGTCCAAGTACTGAAAGCACACGATCATAACCGTACTGGCCAACGAATCCTACGAAGTGTACACCCATCTGATCGAAAAATTCTTTTTCCGTTACGCCAAGAACCTGTGATGTGAGCGAGAAACGTATTCGATTGAATTAAACGACTTTCATCTTAACAGACGAAAGGAATAAAAGAAACGTAGAAGAAGAAAGAAATTTAAAAGAATCGTCCATTTATATTCCGTTATACGTGGTCTGACGATAAATCGTGAAAATTTTCTCTAGAATTCGATATTTTAAGACGATCGCCGTTCAGAGCATTAATCCATTAAAAAAAATAGTTAATTAAAAATTTACGTTAAAAATTTCGAATAAAGCTACTTTAATTATTTTTTAATTATTTTTTAAAATGTTTGAATAATATTTATTCGTAATTATTATAGTTATAGATCCGCTTTTCATATAACTTCAGCATTACAATTATTTTCGATTATTTTATTGTATTTTGAACAAGAAATTATTTATCGAAGTAACTTTATTCGTAACTTCAACTATTAAATTTTATCCACCACTGTCACTGTTATAATCGTCAGATCTCGTGTAATGAACGATACAAAGTTTCTTCAGTTGTTTTCAACGAGAATTGAAAATTACACCGACTTAATATCATACACTTACCTGAATAGCTTTCTTCGCTAATCTCGGTATAAGATTTTCAGGATAAACCTGATGAACGCTGAAGCTGGGTTGTTCTACGGATGCTTGTCGTCGGATCTCTTCCCATCTGTCTTCCCCGTACACCTGCCGTATGTATTCAGACATATTTTCCAAAATTAGGCCGTACATGTTTGCTAATTTTCACTCCTTCCTACTGTAAACGAAAAAGAAAAAAAATAATTTTAAAAATGCATACGATATATAAACTTTATTTTTTCTTTAAATAAAAATTATATTTAATTTTTTGATCATTTTTGATCACAAATGACAGTAACGTTTAAAAGAATCCTTTAGAATTTTTTTGCGAGTAAACCACTTGTTTGCATTCGTATAATAATTCAGCACAGGATTAAAATGAAACGCTTGTCGGAATAGCGAGCACGAATCGCATTTGATTTATTTTCCACATATTTTACATTTCAAATGTTAATCTTTAAAGAAAAAATATATATATATATATACTCTTTCTTCTTATTTTTTCTATCGCTTCTATCTACGAAACTTGAATTTTCGATAAACGAACGTGTGAGACATTGCACGATATTTACATTGCTACTGTCTCCAGTGATGGTGAGACGAAATCTTGTTGCCATAACCGACGAAAATAATGCGATATTTCCCGAGCGATAGGGATCATTTCGACGACCGATTTCGGATGCTACTCGCGTTTTTCGATTATGATGATCACTGACCCCGCGCACCAAAAGGACGAGGCCTGGAAGGAGGCGGTTTTTGCTTGAATTAAAATCAAGCGTCCATATAAGTAAGAGGCTGGTTATTATTAGACCGTTCACAATTTCGCTCACGTACGCACCTTCACCGATGGACACATCGCGGATAGATTCGGTCGAGGATGAAAAACGAGAGTTCTCCTCCTCCTTTGTGACCCTTTAGACTTGTCATCTATTTATTATTATCCTTTCCACTTTTACTTTCCTACTGTTATCGGTCACTCGATCGAATCGAAAAATCGTCGGGTCGAAAATCGATTCATCGGTTCATGACAACCATTTCATTTTCCTCCCTCTTTTTTCCAACGTTGCTCGTTGTATCTCGTTTCGAAAGGGCGAAAGGACGAATTCTTTTAATCTCCTCCCCCCTCCCCTCTCTCTCTCTCTCTTACTCGCGATCAATTTCTACCAATTTCAGAGTGGAAGAGCACGCATATCTCGCATCTGCAACTTCTATTTATACGATCGGCTAGCGGAGGACCGTGAAGTCACTAGAAAAATATCCTGAAATAAACACCCTCTCGATTAACGATTTTCCGCTAAACTGTCGCCAATTCCAAATCGAAACTCTCGAAGAACTTTTAAAGATTTATTAGGGCAGAGAGATTAAGGGCGAATTTGAACGTCGCGTAGGATGCAGGAAGGATGGAGACGGATGTCAATCGCGCGAAAACGTTAGAAAGGAAAAAAGATGAGATAGGATCGAAAAAAAAAAAAAAAAATGAAATAAATCGAAAGGACGACTTTTTCTTTGCTTGAGAGATATTATTTCTTTGTTGACCGAGAGCACTTTTTAACTGGGCGGCCGGCACGATCCCGGAATGCTCATTTTGCCTTGCATGCTCGATGCCACATCGCAACATTTCGTACTCCGTTGTAGATTTACGATTTTTTGCATTTCGCGTAATAACGCATGCATGTCTTGAATACTCGTTTTTTTTTTTTTTTTTTTTTTTTTGCCTCTTTGCATACGTCACGAACACGCTCCGACACATTTTCATCTTTTAACCTCGAGTAAACGATAACGAAATAATTTTGCATTTCGAACCAGTGTCTATTTTAAAATAATTCGCGTAATTTTACAAATTATTATTACAGATCCTAATCGACGTAAAAAAAAAAAAAAAAACAACTCACAACGAGTTAACAATAACGAGAAACCAAATAAATCAAATGATACACGATTACACCAAATTACACGAATGTTGAAAATGAACACGAATAAATTTTCGAACCGATCGTCTTACCGATCGATCCTTCGAAATCCTTTAAAAAGAGAGAGAAAGAGAAAAGAAGAAGAAGAAGAAGAAGAAGCGAATATTACAAGAAAGAGAGAAGAAAAAAAAAAAAGACGCGTCACTTACGTGAACTCTCTCTCGTTGATACAAGAATGGAAGGTATCGGTCAGCCAGAACCGGAAACGCGGATGGTAAGAGGTGGTAAATAGCCACCTCGTTCAAGGGACGATCTATCGACAGTGCATACACTTCACTTGCGTCACTCGTTCTGAAACTTGTGCGGGCGGAAAGACGCGGCTGATACTATATACTCGCGCGCACAAAAATGAATCCTCGGCAGGAAAATGCAGTGGCGGTGGACGGGTGAGGGGTGGTGGGCGCAGGAAAACGAAAGGGAGAGTGGATCTAGGTTTTTTCTTCTCTCTCTCTCTCTCTCTCTCTCTCTTTCTCTCTCTCGTCTCAGTTACGATGCCGCTACGTTGTTACACATTTCGTGGATTCACGTGTCCTGCGGGACGGTGTCCACGGAATAGTTCGGCCGGCCGGCAACTCCCTCTTTTTCCCTCTTCGTCTATCGCTCATCTACCCCCATCGCTCTCCCTTCCCCCCTACCGTTCGGTCGACCAGTCACGAGACGGGCGGCGAATCTCGAGCCGCTTTTTCGAGAGAGAGACGTCCAATTCTTCCCGGCTGGAAAAGTTAGAACGTTAACGTCGTAACGTTTGGGAGGGAAGAGGGAGGGGGAAAGGAGGAGGGACAATTCGCGAAAACTTTGTCCCTCTTTTTTATTTTTTTTATTTCAAAGATGATAAAGAGCGAAATGTCGGATTGTTATAAACGTTTGGGGAAAAACTTTCGTTATATGAAAGTTTTCGCGACACGCGAGTTTGCCAAAGGCGATATCTCTCTCTCTCTCTCTCTCTCTCTCTCTCTCTCTCTCTCTCTCTCTCTCTCTCTCTCTCTCTCTCTCTCTCTCTCTCTCTCTGGGGAACATCTGTCCACCGTTCCGGCGCGTAACATTTCGATATAGAGCGGCCCACATCCCTCACTTTTTAGTTTTCTCTGATCCATTTTTATTTTTTTTTTTTTTTTACAATTTTTACAATTTCTTCGTTCGAATTAAAATATTCGAATCTCGATCGAGACACGACACGTACGTGTAATCGGAACAATCTCGAACAATTATTTCGATTAATTCTATTTCTATTTCATCGTTTCGTGTGATTCGCAAATCGGTACTATTTTTTCCTCTGTCTTCTTATCTTATTCGCCCATTTTATATTAATTTTTCTTGAAAATGCACGAATTTAGCATTAGCTTACTTGTTAAGCTAATACGATCCTTAAGGACGCGTGTTGCAACCATTTCGACCGACTCGTGCGTCCTCGTCGTTATTGGATACGGTTATAATTGTCCTGGTATACTTAACGAACGTTCAAGCAAATTACACGGCATCGAAATACACTCTGTATTGTGCTCTAAATTGATATTAAGTCTAATGAGAGAGGGCTGTCGTTTCTGGATGGGCCTCTGCCATGTGAACGCAAAGGGAAACGTTCTACTTTCCGTGGCGTCTATAATTTATTAACTCGCCTCGAGAAACCGATTAAAAAATTACATGCTCTTCGACGATTAATAACATAGAGGTATGATTGAAACAATTTTTACAAGCACTCGATATTAATTAATCAATTAATTAATTAAGCTCGAATAAATAATAATATTGTCGATCGGTATTATTTCAAATAATATGAGTATAATGATAATTAAATAATAGAAAAGTTTTAATTTTTTCATATTTAATTGATAAAAGAACATTATTTTTGTACAACTATTTTTAACGCATTTTTTTTTTTATAATATAAGGTATCATACAACTTTTTATCTAAATAATATTTCTTTGATAATAAGCATATGCCTAATTTAAGAAACGAAAGAACGATTTTCTCCTTTTTCCTTTCATATTAATACTCAAATATACTAAATTCGATCGTATCGTTGATATAAAAGAGCAAAAAGAGCACGTGTATATACGATGCTTGATTATTTGGAATACGTTTGTCTTGACCGCGTATTAAATGTATCTTAAATCGTGTAAACTACGAAAATTCGTACGGTTTAGAGACTGTCCTATATCCTAATCGTTCTTTAAACTTTATAGCCAACAATGTGTTCTGTTATACGAACCATCAGCTGATCGACATGACTCGAACGCGACGAGAGGCACAGGGGATGCAGCAGGTGTTATAACGAGCCTACCTCCACACAACAGAACCACGCTCACGTTAACCAACTATTTTCCTGTGTATACGAACGTACTGACAATCAGCTGAGACGCGCACACTCGGGATCAATCGCGAAACGAATCCTGCGCAGACACGAATTTCATGGATGCGCGCAGGATTCTTCCGGCTTTGCGATACAATTTCGTGGTTAGGTTTTTTCTTATAAGTGAAAATTATCTTAAATATTTTCTAAATTTTTGTTTCTATTTTTTTTTTTTCCTTTTATTCATTCAATTTTTCAAATTCTGACACGTAGATGGTAGATGATAGACCATTGTTCAAAAATTTGGAATCATTTCTTTTTCCTTTTTACATTGAATCTGTATTTATAATTTCCGTTAATTAATTCGAAATCAATTAACCTGTTGAATTGTCGCGCGTTCACGTAATGTACGTCGAGGTTCATAGTCTAGGAAAAATTAAATTGAAAGATTGATATCTCGAAATAAAGAGAATTGTTTGCATTTCATTTAAAATTATCGAAATCTACATATTTTTTATTGGGATTCAAAAAACTTCTTCGCTAATCGTTAATCGTGTGATACTGCATTTTCAATTTTATGTTTTTTTAATTTCCTATATGTACTTAATAACAAATTCAATATAATAAATTCATATCATTATTTAACATATTAATATTTTTATAATATGAAAATTTCAACGTTTTTTCTATATTTTCATTTCAAAGGATATTAAGAAAAGATATTATATAATAAGCATTTTTAATATTTTATTTATTTTTAAGAAATTATTTTTAAAAAAATTGCAAGAGGCATACTCACCTCATCCCATATTCCTTAGTTTATATTTCAGCAACAAAGATAAAACAGCCGAAGAAATTGAATTAATCTAAATAATTTAATACGAAAATTTACAACGTTATGTATTATTCGTAAAAAAAATTATACAATTATTATTTATTATACAGACACACATCACCAACGTTTCTTCTTCATATTGCAATAATAAATAAATATTACGATATAATTTACATTTTTACATTTATTCTACTTTATTAAGTTCAAATCAGCACAAAAGAAAGAAGAAAATTTTTTTTCTATCTTATATTATTTTCTATTTCAGTTCTATTTTCTATTTCACGCGTGAGATCATAGAATGCCAGTGTCCGTCGAACAATCGAACACGTTACTGACCACGGCATACACCAGACATGCTACTGTCTACATAGAAGGTTGCTATTTCCTGCTATTAACCAGCAAACTCGATCAGAAAGTCAAGCGATGATGTACGTCGCTCATATAATAAGCCGATACCAAGAGAGACTACTAACGAGCCATCGTAGACGTAAATCGTAAGGGGACGAAACCAGTTGCCAGGAGAATTGCATTTGCATGCTGCGTAACGTGGTCGCGTAGAAAGTAAAATGGTAATCACCTTTGGTTATTCTTAATAGAGTAGACCTGACGCGAACGCACACATGCTCCTCATCGAAGATTGTGTCAGTCATTGACAAGTATTACATCGTTTTTGCGCGTATTAATAAACGTATACAATTTGCGTAATAGATTCTATTGAAAAAGGAACGCTCATTTGTTGACGAAGTAATATCATAATTTTTTTTAGAGAAACATTAAGATAAGATAAGATTTATATGATAGAAATTTTGTTTGTTGTAATATTTATGTAATAAATTATTTAGAAATAGAACTTGGAAATGAAGAATTTTAATAAATGATAAAGTTATTATTAGATTAAAATTTTGTTATTATTAGTTATTATAAACACAAATTTATGCAAGTTCGATTAAATAAGTAATGGTAAACATTAAAGAAAAATGATTAGGATTTATTAGGATTGAATTAAAAAGAAATTGATTTCTTTATAAATAATAATATCAAGTCAATATACTTACGTAGATAGTTACCAAAATTCATAATCATTTGAACCATTGTTATCCTATTGAACAGATCTTCCTGTTTTAAATATAACGTACGAGTTAAATAATTGAAAGGGGAGATCTCCCCCTTTTTTTTGCCTTGTCCACAATTGTATTATTAATATATATATACGTATAACGAGTAAATTTATTTTTATAGTTTAAACTTATAACTAAAAATAATATTTATAAATACATTATTAAAAATACATTATCTTTATACAATATTTGAATATATATAATATAAACTTGAAAAGTTTATAAATACATTTTTGTAGAAATATAATTTAATGAAAATCTATATTTATATTGTAACTAAACCTAAAATATTACCAATATAATTTACAATATTCAGGATTTAAAAAATACTCTTTAATATTTAATTATATAAATATTAAATATAAATATCGTTTAATTTAAAAAAATCTTATTTATTTTTTTTAAATTGTCTAGGCACAATAGTAGGCACAGTCGTGGCTAATAATGTGATGTATATTATGTAATAAAACTATTGGAATTTAAAAACTTATTTTAATCAGTATACGTGTAGATAAATTTTAATAGCTGAAGATAAAATGTTTGTTGAAATCTACACGCTTTTAATATTTACATAATTTCACTTCACTTTTCTTATTCCGTTTTCTTTTCTGTGAATTCTTTGTTTTTCGATTTCGATGGGTATATTACGAATAACGACATTTGTGCCAAAGATAAAACAAAAGCTACCGAATTCTGAAACTTTAAAAAAATATAACGTATTAATATATATTTCTTAAAATAAATAATTTGCTTGAAAATAATAAAAAACAGATAGTTTACTTACGATAATAAAAACGTTATTAATTATGAGACCATATAATAACCATAAAAATGTGACAATAGTACCCATAAATATGATCGGAAATGGAAGAATATCCGTATTTTTTGTTTCTATAATTTTTCTCTGATAAACAAAAGAAAAAAACAACAATTATTGTAACGATTCAAATAAATCCAATAAATCCATTTTTTATAAACAATTTATTAAATATCATTGCACATAAATCATTTAATTTTAAATTAATATTTAAAAAAGCTTGAAATTTAATATTTCAAGCGAAACTTTTATTTGCATTATTTGTTTTATGCAAATGTATAACAACATTGTTCACGGTAATATTTTAAATATATATAATATATTAAATATCATAATATTTTAAAAAATGATATTTTAATATATTAAAATATCTTTATTTAATTTTTTATTGTACATTTTCATATTTATAATTTTCATATTTTTTTAAAGATTAACATTTGAATTTATATTTATATTTATTAATCGATATTTTTAATACTAATAAATTGTATTTATATGTGTATATATTAACTCTAATTTAAAATCATAAGTCATAAGCATTATTTTGAATGCGATACAAATGCAACATATTTGAAATATCTATGTTAAATTGAAAGATTACGGAGAAATAATCGCTCGTTTAAAAATGAATTAAACATTGTTACATTCAATGACGTATATCACGAAAAATACCTTCATCAATCAGAAATTGACGCAATTCGTAAGAAAGAATAAAATTTGAGAATTATATATTAATTTTAAATCTTACATTTTATAATTATAATTAGTCTTACAGAGACAATTCTAACGTTTTAAAATTTTCATTTCGCTATTTCTATTGTTATGATTACACATTTTTCGCATGATTTGCCACGGCTTATAACTTTTTAAAACTTCTTGTCGCAACACAAAATTATTGTGCAATGATTGCAAAATTCCTCGTCGATTATTGTATAAAAAAGAATTAACTATTTAGCAATATATATTGATAAAATTATTTTTTAAATTTTTTAATATTTATTATTAATTTTCATTTTTAATATTTATATGTCAATAAATTAATGTTATATTTTATATTATATTTTATGTAAATTAATGTTACATTTTTATTAAATCCTTTATTTGTTGGATTTATTTACTTTATAAAATAATATACATAAAATTTACGAAATTGTACTTACAAGATGTACGAGAGGAAATGCTACTAAGAGCAACAATAACACTGTCACAATCAAACCGAATCTAAATTCGATCTTCTCGGGACTTTCCACTTGTGCATATGCAAGAAAGACCATGACAAAAGTTGTTGCCTTGCCTATCAAAGCAAGTATATGTTTCTAAAAATGCGAAGACTTGATATCAAATATTTATTCAGCTTCTGATGTGGTTAGAAATATTTGTCCGAAATTTCTTCGTACAGCAGGAACTTTCGTTCTTCTCTAAAGATATAATTTTACCAAACTATCGATATATTTTATTATAATTATTTGAAATTTAATAAAAATACAAATCTCGTTGTAAATCATATATTTACCGATTCTGTCATAGATTTATAAATGAATTGATAAATTAAAATGTATAAAATGTATAAATATAAAATGAATCATTTAAAAAATATCGATACTATTTTTAAAATAATAATACAAATTAATATTTATATATAATTATATTTCTTATACTACAGATGAATAGAATATATATGATTTTATTATTTAATTATATTTTTTTAATAATTATATTTAAATATCAAAAATTTATTGTTTTAAATTTATTGTTAAAATATTAAGAAATTAGAAATGTTATTAATTAAAGTACGTTATAAATATGAAACTTCTTGTTTTTAATTTAGATTTCATATTTATATTTAAAACTTAAATATCTAATTTCATCTATTATACATAACAACAAATTATTATTAATTAAAGATTTTAAACATAAAAAATAAAAAAAGACACAAGAAGATACAATGAAAGAAGCTACATCATGCAATTTGATTGAGAAATATAAATTCGTACCGTGTGTGGTGAGTAATAATAGAATACAGCCATGTATGCCATATTTGTGAGTAATCCAAAAACATTAACATTAATCATTGCAATATCTTTCAAAATCCATGCATATTGAAGCATTAAAATACACCTATATAAAATTTTTAATTTATTATAGTTCTACTTAGATAATCTATAGGTTTTTTATATTACAATTATAACATATTTTTTCACAAAAGAAAAAAAAATACTTCAATTATGAACAAAAATATTGATATATTTAAATATTTTTACTATACAATATAACAGAATAAAATAATTAACAGAATAATGTTTTTAAATAACATTAATTAACATTACTTAGTCATCATTATGCTTTTTGTATTAAATAAAGTATTACACTTACATTCCTATACCACCCAAAAAAGGCATGGAATCAAAACCTTCGGATGAGCCTTTTTTATAAATATCCTTACATATCAATCTATAATTAAGTGACATTTAAATTTAAACAATTAAATTATAATCAAATCTTCTATTATTATTTTCTATTATTTAATATTTAAAATTTTTATATAAAATCTATATATATAATATTTTTATTTATATTTATTTGCAACATTTTTTAAATTAAATTGATAAAATGAAAAATATAATTTTAAATGGTTTATAAAGTTACATATAATAAATATACTTTATGACTATAATTTCATTATACAAATTTATGTATTAAATATCATATATATAGATCTAAAAAATATAGATATAGATCTACTGTACAAGCGAGAAATCAATTATATTATATTTATTATCACGTGGAAGGAAAAAATACAAGTAGCAAAGGACGATAATATTTCTATTGAATTACTCAAATATTTTTTATTATAAATATGTTTTGTAATAGAAATCAAATGTTATATTTTCAAAAAACATATAAATTAAATAAATATTTCGTATTTTTTCAACTTACGTTCCAGATAACATTTGACCCATTGTACAAATTGAGGCACATGATGCCACAAGTTCTTTATAATCCTCTAAGCCCATTGTAGATTAACAGTTATCTTCCTCTAAACTCAGTAACTACTATGAATCACTTCATCACTAGGAAACTGAATGGAGTGCAACCGGTATAAATAGGAAGATTAGGAAAAAAGATAATGATTGGTAATATTATTTCCATTTGCGACGCTAATGTGTCGCCCCACTGCGACATAAACGTACACTTTTTGCTTATCGGCATAAATTCCAATCGATTGTCAATTTTTGATAAATGAAATCAAAGGTATTTAATTATTACGTCATAATTATACTGTGTCATGTAAAAAAGAATATAAGGAAATTTCCATTTTTTATGATAAAGTAATCGAACATATTTAATCATTTTGAATATATCTTAAGTATGCAGCTCGTATAATTAATAAAAATTAAATTATATAGCTTTAATTTTCAAATTAAAAATTATTATTTCACACAATATTTTTATGTACGATATAATTTAATTATACACATTACTTAACACATATTTATTTCAATAATATTTTATTGAACTATATAAAACAGTAAATAGCATATGCGTGTTATAATCAATGAGCGTGATCAACGCAATCTGGTGATTTAACAAAGATTCAATTTTTTTAGCGCTAATTTTAAATATCTATAATATAATTTAAATAAATTCTGTTACATATATTATTTCACTAAAAATTATTTGACTATAAATAGTTAATAAAATATTAAAATATTTATTTTATAATTAAATATTTATTTATTTTATAATTAAATATATAATTATAATAAAATATTTATTTTATAATTATATAATTCAAAATTAAATTTACTTTTATTTAAAAAGAATTTTCAATAAATTTAATTTACGTTATTCATATCTGAAAAAAATGATTTATTTAGAAAAAGATATTATACTTGCGTCATAAATATTGTGTATCCATGGTAGATAAATTTATTGTATGTATCTTCAATATGTAAGTAATTTTTTTAAATCCTGAATGAATTAATTAAAAGAAAATAAGATAATATTTATAATAATCAAATACAAAGATAAAATGGAACAATATATACAAAAACATTATTTTTGCATTATTAATATTTTATGTAATTAATTATTTAATTATAAAAAATATTATATATTGCTTTGTTTTTATTTATTTTACAAGAAATTTACTATAATAATTTATAAAATATCTTTTTTTAATTCAAAATTATCAATATTGAATATTTTATTTTTAGTAACAAGAAAAATCTAGAAAATTCAAATACATTTTACCCCATAAAACATTATTGTGCGATCTGTGTTAATTCACTTCACGATGTCAGAAAGTAAAAACGATAAATCAAAAATTGATTTAGGATTATTAGAAGAGGATGATGAATTTGAAGAATTCCCTGCAGAAGGTAAAATAATTCAATATCGTGTATATTTATTAAAATTCAATAAAAGTATTCTTGTAGTATTCTAACCTCAATTTGATTGAATGACTTTGTAGATTGGACTGCAGTAGATGAAGACAATGAGGATATCAGTGTTTGGGAAGATAACTGGGATGATGATGATGTAGAAGACGACTTTAATCAGCAATTAAGGTAATTCGTATTGTAATATTATTTTTCAAAAATATTTTTTTAACATATTTATTATGCATAAATAATTAAACGTCTTATTATATTAATATTTCCAATGTAATAAAAAGGTTTATATTAAAAATAATTTATCTCCGATATAAATTTTTTCAAAATATTAAGATATTTACACTAATATATATTAAAAAAGCATATTAAATAATTTTTTAAAATAATTTGTTTCAGAGCACAATTAGAGAAACAAAAGGCTCAAAACAAAGGAAAGGAATCATAATGAAATTATAAATTAAATATTATTATTCATAAATATATATTAACTTATTAAGATTTCATATACATTTAAATTTCATTTGATATATATTGATAGACTTTTATTAATTGAGAAATATAATAATTTTTCATAAATATTTGTACAAAACTTAAACATTAAATATAAATGTACAATTTAAATGCATATAGTACCTAATATACATGAAGTATATCATACAACTCATAAGAGTCTTGTATTAATGAAAAAAATACTTGGCATCTTTAGTATAAATATGTAATCAGGTACACAGTCTGTTTTGGAAAATTTTATATAATTCTACATTATATCGAGTCAACAAATTTAGTACATATGGCACATCAATTCCTTTTGACTAAAATATATCTCAGTAACTAGTAATTCTTATCTAGCAATATTTTTAACTTCAATAATAGTTTAGTAGAATTGAAAAAAGGAATTGAATTGACTGTTTTTATCGAATTAAAATAAAATGAAATTATAAAGATATTTTACTATGATTCGATCTACATGAACTTAATAACTGTGATGCTAGAACATCTAATATTTGTAAATTTAAGTCTATATTAATTTTTTTTATTTCATAAGAATCAAGTAAATACTTTAAAATATTTAAAGTATCATCCTCACCAAATATTAATTTTATGTCATTTGGAATTTTAATTAATAGCTCTTGTAACAGTCTTTCTTTTAATGTTAATGGTTCTTCAGAAAATTTAGTTTGTACAGTATGAAGTGATATATCACTCAATTGATCGGAAATTCGTAAAGTAACAGCCTGTAAATTAAACACATTCGTAATTGAACATAATAATAATTTTTTGTAATAGTAAAATATAATAAAAAAATATAAATTATTACTTGTAATATAGATTCAGTAACACTTCCAAAAAGTAATTTTATCCATCTAACAACTGTTTGTTGTTGTAAAGCATTATTACTTCCAATTCCTGTCAATAATTCACAAATAAGATCTACAGCAACACTTGTTAATATTAGATGTGAATCCAATTCGTCAATATCCTCTACAAATAAAGATAATTTAAAATTGAATTTTCAAAACATTTAATTTTTTTATAATATTTACCTTCATAAGAACTTTTTACAATTTCCCACCAATTAGTTAATAATGCAGAATCATTAGTACTTTCCATTGAATCAACAGCTTCATAAGCAGAATCCACACAGGAATATTCAGTTCTTTCAGTTATTAACTTTTGAAATTCTGTTGCTAAACTTTTCTATTAAAATCAGATGAAATTTTTATATAAAATTAAATTATTTATAAAATTTATGAAATTTAATTAAATATACATAATCTATTTAACATTAAATTTATTTACCGATTTAATATCCTCGACAAATCTCCATGGAATATCAGCTAAAGGCATTAATGTAGGTAAGGGTACATTTTCTTCCTCTTGTTCAATTTCAAAACCTGGAACAACTGTTTTTAAAGTATTAAAAACTCCACTCACTGTCTTGACCAAAAATTTATCAAATCGTGGTGCAACTATATCCGCCTTTTTATTAGCGTTACTACTTGGACGTAGAAAATGTCGTAATTGTGATGGACATTCATTAGCCAAGCGTGTAGTTAAAATTTTCAAATAGTTTTCTAATTCAAGACGACCGCCTTCTGGTAAAATCAAATTTGACATAACAGATGCTAATTCTGGAATCTGTAAAATTTATATTATATAAAATATCAAAAAATATTTCATATAATATTTCAATAAATGACAAATATATATGAATATTAAAATTACTTCTTGTAGACTAGTATGTAACTGAGCAAAATCACGATATTGTCTCCTAACAGTAGCAGTTGTAGTTTCAAATAAATCAACTCCACGTTGTTCTATATCATCAAATTGAATACAATAAAGTAACTGTTGTGAACCATCAAGAGCTGTATGAAACTCTGTCCATGGAATGGATAAATTTGTAAATTGACTACCTTCATATACTACATAAGACTTTTCTTCAACATGTCTAAAAAATATAATATATATTTGATTTTTTTTTATAAAAATTTAAAAATTATTACTACTTACAAAGGTGTATTCACAGTTGATTTTTGTTGTAATACAGTTCTAAGTCTAGCAATTGTTGTAGCAAAATCTGTAGGTTCTTCATATACAGGAGATATTTTATCTTCTTCTATTTCAGAATCTACCTCTACCATACTCTGACCCCATAGACCTCTATGTTCTGTAGCTAAATTATGTAAACGTAATGTAGGTCTCCTATCATTTATAGATAATGAGGTATTTTCGTGCTCAATTAAAGCTTCATTAGATGATTCAGATTTTGATTTTGGTAGTGATCGTGGAATTAGAGCTGCTGTTGCAGATGTTATACCACCTCCTAGAGCATTAGATATAGCTTTCTGAAATAATCATTTCATTAATTGAAAATTAATGATGGTAAAAATGGTAAAAAAATAAACAAAAAAGCTAACATTTTGAAATTATGAACATACTTTAGTGAATTGTGAATATACATTTTTTTCCTGTTTATTTTGAATTTTGATAACTTCTTTTGCCATTGGTTGTAATAAATCTGATAAATTTTGAAATAGCCAATGTGGAGAACTTATTGTTTCAATAACTATTAATAATCTTTTTGCTAAGATAGATAATAAAAGTTTACATGGCAATGAACTTGTTAATTCCCACTGTAAAAATTCTTGTGCTAAAATAGTAACCATTCGATGAAGCATATGCTCTAATACTGCTACATTACGAGAACCAGGATGCAAATATTTAAATGCTTCCTCTAAATTTGGTGCAGTTCCTTTTTCTACTCTTCGTAATGCTCTATAATATAGTTCAATCATTAGGTTAAATAATAATTTACTTTATAAATATTATTATATATAAAATTATATATTATACCTGTGATATTCTTTTAAATGTAATAAGAACACATTAGACAGCTTGTGAGTAAGCTTTATTTTGTCAATTAAACTGATTTTATGAAATAGTTTGGTCAATAATTTTTTTAATAGTTCTTGTGCTTCATTAGGAAATGATTTGTCATCACTGATAGATTTATACCAAACTTTAATGCATTTTAAATTTATTTCCTTCACTAAATTATGTATTTCTACTGTTCTCTTTTTTTTTTTATTGCTTGTTTCCTTTTCATTAGATATAGCGATCATTTTTTCTTTCTGTTTTTTATGAGGTATTTGTATAGAATTTATATTTTTATTTATCTTTACTTCATTTTCAGATTTATTATTACATTCATTTTCTTTTTTATATTCATATAATTTCAAATTATTAATAAACTTTTCATATAGCCAATTATTAAGAAATTTTATGTTAAGTGGACTATTAGCTTTTAATGCAAGTTGAAATAAAAAACAACTGAGCCATACTGATAATATTATAATAAAAATAGCCCATAAAATAGAAACATATATTGGTAATGGTGTGAGACCTGCCCATTCTTGTATAATTAAAGATAACAATGCACATAATATACTTAAAACCAACAATATCTGGTTCAACCAGCTCATTGGTATAACTTTTCCCATTGTAAAAATAATATAAGAATATTACTTTTAACATTACATTTTGTGCTAATATAATATAAATCTGTAAAATAAATATTTTCATTATTTTATAAATTACAAATATCAAAATTATGTCAAAATATTATAAATTTATAAATTATATTAATATAAATAATAAAATCCTAATAATAAGATGGAAAAATTTATTTGATAAATCCTTTTAATGAAAAAATATTGTGTCACATAAAAATTTTGTATCTAAGAAACAAAATTCATATACAATTTTACTTTTTATTTAGAATTATACTTAACTGTATTAATATTTTAATAATTATTTATAAGACTTACCTATATCCCTAAAATATTCCTATATTACTTGTATTGACATATTGACATATTTTATACTGTAAGTTCGACATTTTTTATTCTCTGTCGAATTGAATCATCAAATTCTTTCGCGAACATTAGTTGTTTCATATATACACATTAATAGTCACAAATCATTAACTAATAAACTTTGAATTTATATGCACCTTAATTTTTATAAACATTTTATTTTTTTTTTTACTAAACGACAAGACATAGATTACATTTAAAAAAGAATGGCTATCTCTTTGTCACCGCGTGATTATCTTTGCTTTACTACAATATATAGACAGTAATAATCATTGTATCTAAAGCATAAACAATATTTTATACAAGATATGTCAAAATATATATAAATATATTTATCACATGAAAAAAGATGTATAAGTATTTGATATTGTGATTATGAGATTAATTATTTTTATTGATAAAGAAACACAATACATTCATATACATATATATATATATAAGAATAAATGCTTATAATGATATGATGACGCATAAACAAATATAAAAATACAAGCTGTATAAAGATTATGATTCTTCAATTTTTAACTTCTATTCTAATTTCTATTTTTATTATTTATCTATATATTATTTGTATTTATGCATTCATAAGAGTTTAATATTTGATTAATTTTATTATCTTTTTTGCCTAATTATTGATTAAAAATCTTGACAAAAATTATACTATATTTACACATGTATTTATGTTTTTATAACTCATAAGAAGATATATTTATATATTTTGTACATACACAGAATATTTTTCTATAAATTGCAATTTTATATATATTTGTATATATTTTATTATATATAAATTAAAGATACATACATATATAAGCAAATATTTCTTTATTATTCATTTTTATATCATATATTTTTATTTAAATAACTTTTAAATTGTAATTAATTAAGTGTCTTTTTTTTTTAATTCTTTCCTTAATTATTAATGAAATATTTTCAATAAATTATTCTATAATATTTAAATTTATTAAAAATTTTTGATTAGCGCCATCTCGCGTTTGGACACCCAAAGCTCCGATTTGTTATTAGGATAATAGAACGTATAAGGAAGTATTCCAAGTTATAAATAAGAAAAATAACTTCTCATGACGTCACACGAATTCAAATCTTTTTACATGTTATATTAATAACAAGTCGGATCTTTGAATAGTCAAACGCAAGATGGCACTGATCTTAAAAACGTTTTAGTAATTACCTCTTTTATCGAAGTGTCACAGATATCATTTTAAAAAATTATTTCTAAAAAGAAATAAGATGGCGCTGATTCTTAATTCTTATTTTATTTTATTCTAGCTTTGAAAAGTATTTTTCATATTTAAAAGATGGTGTTGATTATCAATTCTCATTCTATATTTATCCCTCTTCCACTATTTTTTGTATAAGTGTTTATGTATTTCATTTACGGCATTCTGAAGATGGCGCTGATTTCACAATTTTTAATGTCTATATTCTTCTCTCACTATTTACTTTCTTTACTTATGTTTATTCTTGGCATATTGATAATAAAATATAGAATATTAATTGAATACATTTTATAATTTTTTTTTCATTTCAATCTATTTTATTCTTTAATGTAAAAAAACATATTATTTATACAATGATTTTAAAATATACATTTTAAGACGATGACAAAACAAAAAAATATCTGATATATGATGCTGATATTTTGAATTAACACTAATTCAACTAATAAATATAATAAAAAAAACATAATTTATATATATCTATGTTAAGAAATATTATAGGAAATCAAGATAATTCTATGATGAATGCAATATCAGTGAACATAATTGATAATTAAATTAAACAATAATCATTATATCAATATTATCATCAATCAAGAAATCTTACTTATCATATGATAATAAATTTATTCGTTCTTTCAAAAGTTGAGTAGTTAATAAATTCGAAAAAATTAATCTCTTGTATATTATAAAAAATATTACAAAGAGTAATTAGAAATTGTTCATTCAAATTAAAATACGATAATAATTAAATTATATATAAATGATTCGGGAATTTATTAATTAAATCGTAAATATTCGCTGAGTAAGCAAAATAATTTATCTTCTAACATTAATATTTTCAGCGCATATCCAAAGAAAGATGAAGTGTGATAAACTTATCCTATTGCACGTTTACCCCATGCAGATGCACGCATGCATGCATATACACGTCCTAAAGAGTACAGGCGCTAATTTTAGTCGGTGAAGTGTCAGAATAAGCGTAAGTCACCCGGGGTCCTTGTAAGGCTAGGAGGTAATCCCAGGGACCCTCGGCATGCACTCTTCGATAGCCACAGTATCCATGTACTCAGCTACCGGCAACTCTATTTTTGCTATTTCTTTATTTGTCTTACAATTTTATCATTCGTCTCGAATTACAGGTTTTTCTTTGAAGAAAAGTCTGTAGTTGATCGTTTTAGAATTCAAAAAGTGTATATCGAAAATGCTATGTCACAAATCTATTTCGTTTTTAAATATGATTACCGTTAAAAAAAGATGATTTTTTTGGAAAGAGAAATTTTCTTTTACGAAAATGATATTTAGATGGACGACATTAAGATGCAAAATATATGAAATGAAATAGAATAGAAGAGAATAATAAGCAAAGTTTAATTTTGCGCATATTAATAAAATTGAATTTGACAAATGAATCTTAGGAAAGAACAGATCAATTTAATTATTATTATCCAAAAAGATTTGATCTAATTGATTTGTAATTTTATTCTTTGTAAAATATTACCAATGAACAGAATGTGGATTATTGATTTATTTCTGATTATTGATTATTAAGATTAGTATATCATCAATTTTTAATATAAACCATTTTTCGTTTTGAAAATTTAATTCTTATATTATATACTTACGTTATATAATGTTAATTTTATTTAATGGAATAACGAGCAGAAAATTTATAGAAACATAAAAAATTATAATGATTTTTCCTAATTACTATATAACTTTTGGCCTGTCGAAACAGATAAAAATATGGTTACTTGAAATTGCACCAGATTGGCCGGTTGCCAAAATACACTGTATTCGTAGATAAATGTCATGAAAATCCAAAACACTAATTTTCTTTAATTTCTTTGTCTATAAAATCGCAATTTGTTCCCGTCAATTATATCATCTTTTTGAGTATTTGCCAGAAACTAACACGTGCGATAAGGTTCACATAATCCGACATCGAATTATTATATAATACAGTTTTATTATCATTAATTATATGATATAATAAGAACAATACGCCAGACAGCAATATGAGCCGACGTCGATGCGCCTGGTTATGGTTTTTCCATATCGTATACTTCACTCTCGTCGATTACCACCCCGTGCGTATCGCAAATGCCAAATTACGTGCGCTTACGGTTTTCAAGAAAGCCTTTGTATCCTGTGTGTGTATGCGTGTGTGTGTCTGTACGATACATGTAAATCAACGTACACAAGTTTACAAGATCTAGAAGGAACTTGTTGCAATGATCGAGGAAAATTATTATCAATAAATTAATTAACGTTAATAACAAACAGTCGTGTTGTACAAACTAAAAAGTAAATTACAGTCTGATAAATGTGTTGAATAAAGGCACTTTAGTAATTTCTCTTTCCCAAACCTTATTTTTCCCCCCATTCTACCTTCTTCTCTCTTTTTTCTCCCCCTACAATTCATATATTCATATTTAAGAGGATCACGGCTCAAGAAACGTGACCATGAATAGAAAAAAAGAAAAGAAAGCAGGTGAAAATCATGAACCCTTGTATTGAATGCAACACCTTAGAAGCACTTGCGGTGTACGATGCCGGGGCCGGACTCGTCGTACTCCTGTTTGGAGATCCACATCTGTTGGAACGTGGACAGGGAAGCCAAGATGGATCCACCGATCCATACGGAGTACTTCCTCTCAGGAGGAGCGATGATCTTGATCTTGATGGTCGACGGGGCCAGAGCAGTGATTTCCTTCTGCATACGGTCGGCGATACCAGGGTACATGGTGGTACCACCGGACAGTACAGTGTTGGCGTACAGATCCTTACGGATGTCGACGTCGCACTTCATGATGGAGTTGTACACGGTCTCGTGGATACCGCAGGATTCCATTCCCAGGAAGGACGGTTGGAACAGAGCCTCAGGGCAACGGAACCTCTCGTTACCGATGGTGATGACCTGTCCATCGGGCAACTCGTAGCTCTTCTCGAGGGAGGTGCTGGCGGCCGCGGTGGCCATTTCCTGTTCGAAGTCCAGAGCGACGTAGCAAAGTTTCTCTTTGGTGGCACGGACGATTTCTCGCTCGGCGGTGGTGGTGAAGCTGTAGCCTCTTTCGGCGAGGATCTTCATGAGGTAGTCGGTCAAATCGCGCCCGGCCAAGTCCAGACGGAGGATGGCGTGAGGAAGGGCGTAGCCTTCGTAGATGGGCACGGTGTGAGAGACGCCGTCTCCCGAGTCCAGGACGATACCGGTGGTACGACCGGAAGCGTACAGGGACAGCACGGCTTGGATGGCGACGTACATGGCCGGACTGTTGAAGGTCTCGAACATGATCTGGGTCATCTTTTCGCGGTTAGCTTTTGGATTCAAGGGAGCCTCGGTAAGTAGAACTGGATGTTCCTCGGGAGCAACTCGTAATTCGTTGTAAAAGGTATGATGCCATATTTTCTCCATATCGTCCCAATTAGTAATGATACCATGCTCTATAGGATACTTTAAAGTGAGTATACCTCTTTTACTTTGAGCTTCGTCTCCTACGTAGCTGTCTTTTTGACCCATACCGACCATCACGCCCTGGAATAATTATTGAAAATTTTTTATTTGATGCTGCAAACTGTAGAATATTTTTTGTTTCAATGGCGTACCTGATGACGTGGACGGCCAACAATGCTGGGGAAGACAGCACGCGGTGCGTCATCTCCAGCGAATCCCGCCTTGCACATACCGGACCCATTGTCCACGACTAGTGCCGCAACATCATCATCACACATCTTGGTTGGTTATTAATGTTAGTTTCTGTAGAAATTTAATTAAATATTCGAAATTAAGCGTTTCTTCTATATATCTATTTTTAATCATTCACGACTTTCTGTTTTACCAAGTTATTATACGTAAAGATGTTGAATCTTTTTATTTCTTTGTAATTTTTCTTTGTAAATTTAACCTTACAAAGAAAACTTTTGTAAAAAAAATTATAATAATATTAAAAATAAACAGGAATAAATAAGGAATAAATAAATTTCGTTTATGAGTTCGTGTCATGAAAAATATCAATTAATAGTTATATAATAAAAGTTAATAAAATTCCAAGATTTTTAAAAAATGTTAATTATAACAAAATAGATAAATAATCTAATTTATCGTAATCTAATTTTAAGACAAAGAAATCCGTTAATTTAGTAAAATATGTGGTTATAAAAATTATTATATTTAGTAAAATATGTTGAAAAATTTCATCATAATTATAAAATCGATTAAATTAATCTATATTCTAATTATATCAAATGATTTAAAAAAAGTATCCAATAGTTTGTTAAAAAAATGAAAAGTGTTTATCAAAGTTAGCAATAACGACGAACAATTAGAAAAGCACTAGCATCGTTATCACAATTCGTAGAATGTCACTTCACAATTAAAATTTGTAAACATGCAAGATCCTGGAACGAAAAAATATTCGATCATTCAATCTCTCAACAAGGTTGACACCGTTTTCCATTTCACGAAATCACTGAAACGATACGAATTACATTTTGCGAAATTTCGGTTACGATTCGTTACGTTTCTATGCACTGTTTTCCATTTTCCAAGGATCAAAGCAATCATACGCGAATAACTCTCGTCTCGACCATAGCGATCGAGAAAAGAAAGTTTATCGGTATAGTAGTTCGGACCACATTATAGCGAAGTCATGAAGTTACGATATATGTCAGAACTAATGTTTTGACAGATCTATGGCCAGATAAAAATCTTAAAATTTCAGAAGCTCGAAAGGTATACAATGTAATACAATGCATGGATCTTTAGTACAGTGTGTCGCACTTGGCTCAGTCGGTATCGTTGTCTAATAAGTTTAATTTACAATCGTGCGATATGGTGATTCGTATTATTTACACTAACACGGTCTAATTGGATAAAAACTAAGAAAAACACTGATTCGATTTACCGTTCGCTAATTACTCGAAAGATCGGCAACAGTCGCTTAGGGCGTACGTCGTGCAAGAGACCGAGAGCGGCGAGTGGCACAGTGCCGGCTCTGTGGGGTCCCTTTATCCATATCGGTTCGCAGCCGAAAATAGCGATCCGCCCCTTAGATGGAAATCTATCGTGCATTAACACTCGTCTCG
>NW_006263314.1:31488-34453 GCF_000469605.1 Apis dorsata | reverse complement strand
CACCTAGTCCTTAGCCGCCCTAACCGTGACGCCGAGAGGGAGAGACGCTGTGCGTCGCGACGAGGCGGCGGCCGACGGCCCCCCAATCCAAATAAGGACTCGTCACACGCCAGGGCCGTCTCTCACCGGGTGCTAATCGAACAAGGGTCGAAGGGCATCGATTTTTAATTCGATTTATCCTTCGATTTATGTTCGATCATTCTCGTTCGATCATTCATGAAAAATAGAGTTCACTTCTGAATAATTTCAACACGTATAAATATATATTTGTTCTTACGTTTGAGTTCAAAAAGTTTAAATTTAAATATTAAGAAGAAGTTGTTTTTTAATTAATTAAAAACAACAATAAATATCACATGTTCAATTTTTATATATTAAATTAATAACAGTTTATAAATAAGTGAACTTAATAAAGTTTATAGGTTAGATTTATGCGTGGATAGCTTTTAATAGGCATGAAGTTTACGAGTTCACGTGAAGCGTGCTAACTTGTACTTTACGAAAGAAAGATTCGATAAAGTTAAATCTCTATGTTTGTGGTTTGTGATATTAATGAATGAATTTTAGGAATGTGTTATTTTTAAATTGTTGTAAGTTGAAGAAATATGCATCCGGTTAATAGCAGGGAGCACAACATAATTTAACCTATAGGTATGCATGTAAACTATATAAAAATAAAAAAGTAAAAGCGTATATCTATTAGGATAATAAAGAATTATAATTATGCATTTAAAACAAATTGATCGATTTCATTGATTCGATTAATATTAATTTAATCTCTTCTATTCAGATTGATTTTAATCGCATCTTTTAATTTTATAACCTATCATTGTTTCATGTGATTAAATCTTATTATTTCATTTTAATATTCTATTGCTAATTTTTAAAATCTCCATTAAAAAACAAACATATGTTATGATTAATGAAAGCTTCGATTATCATGACAGTTTCATTTTACAGTTGTCATTCTACTCATAAAATGTATATATTCTTCGCATGTCGCAGCGTGCCAACAATAATAATCCTGATTATAGTCGGAACGTGATGTCATTTTTAATGCTAAACGATTTGAATTTTATGGTTGCACATCGGCGAAAATGATTCGATTAAGCCAATCGATGAAAGGCATATAGAATCAAATTATTGAACGATTAGACTGCTTTCTATAATTGGGAATGCACAGGGCGACTACGTAGCTCGAGCCACCACCGATCCCCTCCACCTTTTTGCAGGAGCTACTGTCGAACCGTGCGACCGATTCGCGGATTCGCATTGCCCAGTTTCAACCCCGAAACAGCACATCTTTCTCGTAAACTTTCACACGAAATCCTTTACACTTATACGGATATGGTGATCGATCTATCGACAGTTTTACAAGTGATCATGCTACGAGATGACAATCGATGGAATGTTCCAAGGTAATGCAATTTTCATTTATATGAGTTGATTATAATTAAGTTGTATAATTAGAAATTATCTTTAAATAAATAATAATATAATTATCCATTAAATGAAAATTATAACCTAATAATCTAATAGGATGTAATGTACAGATATTTTTATCATAAATGTTAAAAATCATTTCAATTATACGTGTATCATGAAAATCATCAAAATTTTAAAAAATTAATTTTTCTATTAGATTCTCAAAAGAATGAATTAATTTCTTTAAATTCTTTTACAAATATGTATGCATAATTCTATATATAAAATATAATAATATAAATAAATATAAATATAAAATGGAATAAATTTTGAAAAATTATAAAATTTTCTTATTATATACCTAAAAACTATGAATATATTAAAAAAAGGATAAAATTATAAATATAAAAATATAGTAAGACTGTTTTCTTTTTTTAAAAATATTTAAAAAAAATTCCAAAATTTATATAATTAATTGACGTCATAAATTTGCAGATAATATGAAGCAAAAACACAAACACAAACACTCAAAGTGTTGATTGAAATAGAGGAGAGAAAGCCAAGAAGGAAATATGTTTTTGAATGAGCGTGCATCTATTTTTAATAAATGGACTACGAAGCTCATGATAACGCAAAGAAGCCCGTTTGCATATCTTGGTAAATTTTGATAAAGAAGCAAATTATTCTTTCGCATTATTCAGTCCATGCATGGTAGGTCAATGTACACCACTACCCCTCCCAAAATATTACTTATGTTCGATACATTAGTATCGGTTTTTAGATTTTTTATATGAAAATTTTAATAAACAAATTTTTTCTAGAACCCCGTTAAAATAGTTCAACCTATTACTCCTATTTTTTATCCCGTTTTTAAATTTACGCAAAATTTTTATCTAGCAAAGCTATCAATACGAATGTACAATGATTGATGGCTCGCCCTCTTTTTTCTTTTTTAATTCATCCTTAATATTTACAACGACCGAAATTTGTAAATGCACGATTTTAATGAGAAACGATCCGATCTGCACCTTACTATAACATATTCGATATACTCATAAGTGTGAAAAATTGTTTCTATTAAAACCGAGAATATATATTTTCACTTGATCGGAAGGAACAATTTTTAACAAAATAATAATAATAATAATAATAATAATAATAACAATATTCGAAAAACATAATAGATTCACAAATAAACCGAATTTTAAAATTTTAAAAACCAATTTCATATTCAGGGAATCGTAAAATGAAGAGCACCGTTTTGATTAGTTGTAAGAATATAAGACTGATTTATTCCGTAGATGTAAACTTATATACAAAAGATGACGTATATATTCAGACAATGTTCGTCGGAAAAAATCTCACCGCCACGTAGAAACAAAGCCGATAGAAACGAACTAACGGAAACGCAACTAGACGAAGCGGTACGGCAGTGAACGGTGTGTTTTTGGGAAAAGGTGTAGCAATAACAATATATCGATAATAATAATAATTTGAATCGAGCATAACTGCTTAGAAGCACTTGCGGTGAACGATGCCG
>NW_006263314.1:29827-30566 GCF_000469605.1 Apis dorsata | reverse complement strand
TGGGAAGACGGCGCGGGGGGCGTCGTCTCCGGCGAAACCGGCCTTGCACATACCGGATCCATTGTCGACAACAAGGGCTGCTACTTCGTCGTCACACATTTTGTTTCTTCTTCGATTTTAATGCTCTGTAACAAAAATTATTGTCCCTCGTTAATTCTCTTCGTTAATTCTCTCTTGGTGCGAGCCGTCTTCTTTGCATACGTTGATATTTTTAATGTCGTCATAATATATGATCTTTTTAAAGATCTATTTGAATGTCCAATGTCATTGTCGAATGTATTTCTAGTTCTCTAGTGTTTACGCTGATTCATCGTGAAAATATGGCGGAAATTCGTGACGTGTGAGGTTTAATAAATATATTAATTAATTTCAAAATTCATTTAAAATTTTTTATATTTAATATCGAAGAAGAAATCGATTTTATGCGATGAAAAATATCTATAAATTATGGAAAATGATTAAAAAAATCGTAAAATCTTTTTGAATAACTTTTATCGATCCAAATCTTCAAAATTCAAAACACGATCTACGTAAAGATATTTAAACGCAATATTTTCTAAAACGGAATATAATAACGAAAAGAGAAAAGAAAAAAATTCTTAACGAACGAAACGCAATCTTTAATTATATATAGTCGAATATCATTTAATTATAACATGCGAATATACAATAGTAAAAGTACGCATAATAGATACGTAACGAAATATAGAATCACGTAGTACGATGAAGTTTTCGCGGA
>NW_006263314.1:12424-29471 GCF_000469605.1 Apis dorsata | reverse complement strand
GTGGGCAACACCGTCTCCGCTCGCCGCGACTCCTCCACGGACCGTGATGAGGGATAAAGCATAACGACGAGGCGCGCGTGTGCCAAAATTATGCCTGCTGCTTCACAAAAGGACGAACAACTTTACACACGGACAAAGACCTCGAATATGTATATCTAAACACGATGATAGATAGGCCATTCGCCCTGTAAGCGTATTTTTGGCACTCGTGATTAGCTGAGTTAGAAGAATTTTTTTGATTTTTTCGAGGGGAAAAAATCGCGTGCGCCATCATTTACGAAAAGATTGGTCGAAAACGGATAGAAGAACAGAAAACATTTCTTGCGAAAGTTTGTTTACTGCTACGAATAATTTTAAAAATTATAGGAAAACTTTTTTTTAATACTCGATATTCTGACTTACTTATATCTTTTATAATATAAAATAGCAAATTATGTAATATGAGTAAGTAGATTTTAAAATAGATTTTGTAAATAAGGAGAATGGATATAGATTGTAGAATCTTGATATCCGATGATTTATTTCACTCGTGATTCTAACGATAAGTCTCATGAAATCTTTTATGATGATTCAATAGGTCTTTTATTCTTTATATTAAAATTAAATTTAATTAATAAAAACTAAATATAGTAGAAGTGTATGATATTGGATACTTTCGGTTAATAATCTTTTAAAAAGATTTATATTATTTCCAATTTTATTAACTAGATATTAATAGATCGAAAAAATCGAAAAAAATAATTATTTTAATGTTTTAAAATATATTAAACTTAATACGAAAGAAAATAATAATCGAAACGTTAATCTATGTAATAAATATTGAAAAATATCTATATTATTACTATAATTCAAGATCAAATATTTTTATTACTTTTCTCTCTTTAATATACGAACGCAATTAACTTTCGATACTATTTCAGATACGAGACACCGGAAGGAAACTCGACCGCTCCCTTAAAAGTCTACTGCCACGCATCCGAAGCTTTCTTCTACTCGAACAATCGATCGAAACGCTTGACAATGGAATCGATCGCAAAGATATGGAATATTATACAATGGAATCGATTGAAATCGAATCGAGTATATATCGATGTATCGATATGGACGATACGTCGAAGGATTGTCGAAAGTAACCGATAGTATCCGATAGATGGAGAAATGGATCGTTTTCCAGAGAATAGTTTTCTACGTACCGTGCACGGGACAGAGTTGGAGTGGCGTCTGTGCCTCCGGAGCGTCCCGACGTCGAATATATGCTCTCGTCACGACGCCCCCGCATTCTCGTGGGATGGTGGTTGCCCGACAGGCACGAAAAAGGCTTGCCTCGCGTGGCGTCGCGACGCTCGCCCAACTAGGCGGCCCCAGGCCCTAAGCGGACCGAGGAAAATGCGCCGTTTTGAAAATCTTCGATAACGTTTCTTCCTGTAGGTACTTCTTCTGTCATTCGAATTTTTTTCTTTTCTTAATTATTCCTTTCGTCACCAGAGGGTAGCCTTCTCGCGAGTTCGTTTCTGAAAAAATTTAAGCATTGTTCCTTCCTCTCCTATTTAGGAAAGAGATGATAAATCAGTGATCATAGATCGAATTATTCGCGAGATCGAAGAATTCGTGTTGCTCTTAATTGCTTCTTTCTCTTTGTCAAACACATTCGTTTGATAGTTAAGTTGAGAGTATATGTGAGGTTAGTTCTCGAAACTACCGATATACGAAGCGAGTTTTGGTCTTGTTTCATTACGGAAGTGGATTTTCTCTCGTTTTGTTTGAGACCAAAGTGTCGTACATAACGTAAGAGGTGGATATGGTTTGCGTGGAAAATGATGGGGATGGAAAGTGACAGCACTGATTTATCTTGTGTGCAAATAGATTTCTGAGTAAATTTTCAGTGAGCTTGCTCTTATATATATTCTTCAAATTCTGATAATGTTTCAAAATTCTCTATTCTTATGATAAATGTCTTTTAAATGGATAAAAATAAGATGTAATTCATTCTTAATTATATTAAGTAATTTTAGCAAAATCGTGATTCCAATTTAGAATACAGTGAACGTATCAAGAATTTTCAATGTAACGTAGACTATTTTATCATGAATTTCGTTTGTATTCTACATTTAAGCATTTATTATTTTTTATCCATAAACTTTGTTTGAATTCTTTAATTAAAAAATTATCTTTGTAAGCATTTTCTCGATAATTATTGCTTTTTTTATTACTTTATCTCATTACTTGTATTTCATGTCTATGAATTACAATTTTTTTCATTTTTGTACACTTATCGTACTTATCAATACGTATTATCTATTTCAAAAATTTTTATCTATTTCTCGTAATCTTTGATCTAAGATTTTCTTTTCTATCGCTATAAAAATTTTCTTCAACGTTTATTTAATCTATCAATGCGATGCTTGTTCTCTTCTTTCTCCCAGATATCAGAGGTAGGAGGAATATTTTGAGATTACGCATCTGGACTAAAATAAATCTGTAGCTCTTTTATCGGTCAACTATACGTTTATCGACGGAAAAAGCTTTCGAGGAATGTAGAGATTCTTCTTTAGCGAAAACTCTCGATTTTCAAGATTCGAATTTTCAGGATCGATCGAACTCCCCTCCAAAAATGAAGATTTTGATTTTTTTTAAAAAGTATGTCCGTAATGTTGGAAAAAATATATATAATGGAACTGTTCAAGAGTAAATTAGTCACAATAGGCCAAGGTCATCCACGGTTTGTTCCACATCATAATAATAGTTATTTTAAAACTACTTGAATGCCACCTTTTCTCCGTTCTCACAGACATATTCTTCGGTCTTGAATATCGCGAAGAAAGCAGTAATTTTTTTTTTACGTAAAAAGCACGTATAAAATATATAAGAAATAAAAATTCGAATATTTGATAATAATTAATTATATATAGAATTCTAATGAAAACGAGGGTTATGTTAATGCTTGCTCTCGAAAGATATTTCGATTCTTGATCGCTTATCTCCTAAATTTATTTATAAGTAAATTCAATAACGATGACGCGAAATACTTAATTTAGCACGGTGCAAAAGAACAACGAAATTTATATGTAAATTTTTTCAACGTTTCTAAATATCTATATATATATATATTTTTTTATGCAACGATTTACGTTACAGGTATTTCATCGATATACTTAAGAATACAAAGAGATGGAGGAAGTGACGATACAACTTTGAACAAGAATATGGAATATATTAGAGAGAATTAAAAACGTCGGTTATATACCAACGCATTGGAACTAAAGGATATAAATAATGGTATGAGAAAATGTATATTTCATTTCACTTTTTGATATATCGTATATAACAATATATATACTTTATAATATTTACAAAATAAATTAATATTGATGGTGAATTCGATTAGGAAACTAAGAATAGATATAAGGCATATTTAGTTAGAGGTGTAGGAATCTCGCGTGAACAGTGAAAAAAGCGCAGCCTCCCACGAAGTTGGTCCAATTCCTCCTGAAAATTCTGTTTCTTCCTTTGCGTGTCCAGAATGTCCCTTTCACGGTCGAAAGATACATTTGGTAAGTAAGATTAACCGATTCTACCATTGTTCACGAATTTTGTTCCACGATATTGAACAAGGATTGGCCACTCGCGAGCGAGCTCTGTATCGAGAACCAACACCTTTGCCAGCTTCCTCGTCCAAATGAAGTGATAGATGAGCATGACTTCGTTAGCCATCCCACGGACATTAAGAAGTCAATAGTGTCAGATTGTCGTGGCATCTAGATGGCCACAACGATGAATATTCGATGAGATCTAATGATGATCCATATAACGTGATATTTCAGTAACGTTGCTTTATCGCAGCATGATAATTTCTTAAAGGAAACCGATGCTAGATCATATATTCGATTTCCTCCAAGTCGGTTAATAATTCTTCGATATTTATGCGACGTTGCTATATCGTCGACGATACTTTTAGAAGCATTTACGGTGGACAATGCCAGGGCCGGACTCGTCGTACTCCTGTTTCGAGATCCACATCTGTTGGAACGTGGACAGGGAAGCCAAGATGGATCCACCGATCCATACGGAGTGCTTCCTCTCAGGGGGAGCGATGATCTTGATCTTGATGGTGGACGGGGCCAGAGCAGTGATTTCCTTCTGCATACGATCGGCGATACCAGGGTACATGGTGGTACCACCGGACAGTACGTTGTTGGCGTACAGATCCTTACGGATGTCGACGTCGCACTTCATGATGGAGTTGTACACGGTCTCGTGGATACCGCAGGACTCCATACCCAGGAAGGAAGGTTGGAACAGAGCCTCCGGGCAGCGGAACCTCTCGTTACCGATGGTGATGACCTGTCCATCGGGCAACTCGTAGCTCTTCTCGAGGGAGGTGCTGGCGGCCGCGGTGGCCATTTCCTGTTCGAAGTCCAGAGCGACGTAGCAAAGTTTCTCTTTGACGTCACGGACGATTTCTCGCTCGGCAGTGGTGGTGAAGCTGTAGCCTCTTGCGGTAAGGATCTTCATGAGGTAGTCGGTCAAATCGCGACCGGCCAAGTCCAGACGGAGGGTGGCGTGAGGAAGGGCGTAGCCTTCGTAGATGGGCACGGTGTGAGAGACACCGTCTCCCGAGTCCAGGACGATACCGGTGGTACGACCGGAAGCGTACAGGGACAGCACGGCCTGGATGGCGACGTACATGGCCGGACTGTTGAAGGTCTCGAACATGATCTGAGTCATCTTTTCGCGGTTAGCTTTCGGATTCAAGGGAGCCTCGGTGAGGAGGACGGGGTGTTCCTCGGGGGCAACGCGGAGCTCGTTGTAGAAGGTGTGGTGCCAGATCTTCTCCATATCAGCCCAGTTGGTGATGATACCGTGCTCGATAGGATATTTCAAGGTGAGGATACCTCTCTTGCTCTGAGCCTCGTCGCCTACATAACTGTCCTTTTGACCCATACCGACCATCACACCCTGATGTCTGGGTCGACCTACGATCGATGGGAAGACGGCGCGGGGGGCGTCGTCTCCGGCGAAACCGGCCTTGCACATACCGGATCCATTATCGACAACAAGGGCTGCTACTTCGTCGTCGCACATTTTGCTGCTTTTCTACCGTTTTTTTTTCTCTGAAAAAAATATTTACAATCGCTAGCTTGAATATCGTTTTACTACATACGTTGCATAAGAATAATTCACTCGTTCGTTAAAAAAAGAGAAACGAAATAATTCGAAAAAGAAATTTCTTCGATATACTAATAATTCTATCTACATTTCAAAAGAATTCGAATTTTTCACTTATTTTTTCTACTTCACCCTAAGAATCTCCCGCACTCGATAAAGTACATATCCATTCACGTGACAATTAGAAAATTCTAAAACCTATCGATTCTTTTTTTTTTTTCTTTTTTTTAATCACTCGTGTCACCACAAAAATAATCGATCGATTATTATTACACCACGCGTCTTCCTTCGAAGCGTCTCTATACGAGTATACGAAATGGAACGTTGAAGAGAGTTCTAATAAAGCGAGAATTTCGCAGAATTACCAACCGTGGGGATGAGTTGTGAATCGACGGGCGGCTGAGGAGCGGCTGAGGCTCGAGGGCGTCGCGACGCCAGATATAACATCCGCAGCGTACGCGACGCTACCGAAGATGGGCACGCGGGACGCCTCCAGGGCTGGCCACCGCCTCTGCCCACGCGAAAGCTTCGCGTGACGATGTCTGCGGATCGGACACGCCACGAACCAGGAAATCAGTATAGCGCCAATGTCAGAATCTCAGGCAGAGGGTGGATAGCGATACGAATTTGGACGTCCCTGGCCGTCCGAGAACAGCGGTGAGAATTATATGGCTGCCTCCCACCGACTCTCCAACCTTACCCAAGTAGCGCATAATCGTGGCTAGAATTAGTTTCTACGTTGATCCATCTGTCGATGGATATCCGTGATTTCCGTTAGAACGATTCTCAATATCCGATCGAATCGTTTGTTTCCTCCCCCTGTATAACATCTTTTATGCACGAGCAAATTCGATTTCGATCGATATTTGAAAAATCTTAATCTCGGATTTATTTATGATTCGAGGAAGCAGCCTCCTTCTACCACGCTTCTCAACGGGTCACTGGCTCATGCGGCAACCAAATCGAGACATTGATGATGAGGAGCCACTTGAGACATCAAAATGATTTAATGTAAATCGAGGATCTTGTTAAAGAGTCGATTAATCGTGACTAAATGTTAAAGTTGGTACATGTCAAAGTTGGAGCATTGTAAATAGCATAAAGTTATATTTTAAAAAGTTTGTTAAATAATATTCTTCTAATTTGTATAGGTACGTGATAATTATTAACGTGTTTACATTTGCGTGTTTTCGCGTTGTAAAATTGTTGTAATGCTGTTAAAACGCGTACAGGAAATTTTGTTTTAGTTTCGAAGCGAGTAATAGAAACCATAATTGTTTATCGCGTTAAATTTGTTACACTCGTCATATTGTGTACGAAAATATGTGTGTGTGTGGAGTAATGGCGCGTTATTACGTAAGATGACTCTCTTCCAAATCAGCAAATTTTCATAATTCGAGCAAATATATATCTCGTATATCATTTTTGAAAATTTATTGAAAATAATTCTAATTTTTTTAACAGTTTTGATTATATATATATATAGCATTATTTGTTTTTATCACTTGCGTGAATGTGGCAAAAACTATATATAAAACTATTATTGGAATTATTAGTGGAATTTTTGCCACTATTAATAAGGTATCTTTTATAATAAGATTCACTGTTCTGTTGTGTCTGACTCATGAAGGATGCATTTCACTTATTTTCAACATTCATTGTCAGTGAACACGGTCAAATTTTCATCGTCCTTTTATTTTAAATATCATTCAATATTTTTTTTTTTTAACATACGAATTATGATTTTTAATCAATTAAAATTACTTTGTACTTTTTTTAATAAAAATTATCGAGATTAACAAATTACATGAATGTATATATTAGTAAAAATTGCCAAATAAAAAATTTAATTCGTCATTATTGAGATTTATTAAAAATCATTGAATTATATTCACAAATCTGATTTTAGTAATTTCACGAATAATGCTTTTATTATATCGAGCGTGCTATTTTAAGTATAATGTATGTACTTACATATATATACGATGTATGTATGATGGATACAACTGCAACATTTCTGCAAGATATACTCTTTTATTTGATATTAATAAATGATATTAAATTATTAAATATGTTAATGATATAATTAATTTGATAATTATATAATTATATAATTTGTTGCTAGTTTCTTAATCTCTTAAATTGAATGTAAATAAGATAGTGTTTTATCGGAACAAAATTAATTTAATACCTTTTGACATTCAATTTGACAATCATCTATTATTAATATTAGAGTAATTTATTAGATATTTTATTATATAATTTGATATTTTTTGATAATTCAATTACAGTTATCGATATACTTGTTACATATATATTTTATATTACATTACAAATTAATTTTAATTTGCCATAATAGTAAAAGAATTATAAGCGAATATTGTTTACAAACTAAACCGATAACTTGAAACTCTTTGCATAATGAATCATCTCTCACGAGAGCAAACAATTTTAACATTATTCCTTCATTATGTATACAAAGATAACAGAACTACTTATTAAATAAGCAATAATTAGGCAACAATAATAAGATAAAAATTATTTTTAAACGATATTGACGAGTTTTCTATAAATCCAATGTATATCATATTAAATTTTTTATCTTCTTTAATGATACTCTTTTACAAATTTTTACCGTGTCCAAAATATCAGTATTTAATAAAGATAAAATTATCTTATCCTCGTCTGATCAATAAAAATTAAATTAAAAGTATAAATTGCAATGATCTCAAAAATTATAATTTTAAAAAAATCATTTTTCTAAAATCTATATATGTATATCAAAAATTTCTTCGTCATTAGAAAATAATTGCAAAATAATTTTGATTTCTTTGTTCCATTCTAATGGAATAAATTCGTAGTTAATGGATGTCAGACAACTCGATTCATAAGTACAATTATCGTCATATTATTTATCGTGATTACGAGACTTTTTACTCTTCAATTCACGTAACGAGAGCCCTTGAAATGAGTAACGAATATGGAGGATGACACGTTCCCGTGGAAGTGTATACGGAACGGTGATTGTCCGAGCGAGAGTCAAAGAAGAAAAAAACTGGAGGACATTAGAGCAAAACACTCGATGCAAGGACACGCTCGTTGTTACGAATCGAGAATGTAAAACTTGTTCGTCGTATGAGAGAATGAGATGAGAGTTGGTAATGACAAGCAACTGAGTCGTCAATTTCGATCAATTATAAAAATGATTGGCAAAAGAATCAATCAAAATTTGCTTACAGGTTTAATTCGAAGAATATTACGTATTCCCAAACGTTTTATGACGTTTCATTATTATCGCGAAACTGGATAATAACGAAGAAAAATAGAAAAGGAATAATAAATGTGTTCAATAACGAATCGAGTGGTATGTGAAAAACTGATTTGATAATTTGTGTATCTTAAGTTATTGTGAGAAAATAATAAACTGTTCATTGTGATTTTTTCAGAAAATTATAAATGATATATTATTTGGTGGATTTTTTTTTTTTAATAAAACTTCAATTTCAAGATTCTAGCATAAAGATAATCGGGAGTTAAATTCAAAATCGAGATCTATGTATATATCAGTTTTAGTAAATATCAAAGACAAAAAAAAAAGGCAAAAGGATATTTTACAATTCCCATACTCGATGAAAAATGATAAATTCATCGATTCATCGAAGAGCAAACATGATCCGGCACGAATATATTGTAAACGTTGTTCTTACTGGAGAAAACATTAAATCGAAAGAGTGGGGGTAATGCATAAAAGTTAGACGTATCTCATGATTCGACATCACTCGTTGAGTGTTCACCGGACAGTAGGCAAGTTTTGTTACGCGAGGGAACGGTATTTGCCTAGACTCGTGAAAGTTGCTCCTTGACCGATTGTGGTAGTTGGTCAACTGTTTTATTAATTCGTCGAACTTCAGCGTCGAACATCGAAAGGAAATGTTACGCTCGTAAGTATGGGAGAAAAAAAAATTTATTATTTTTAACTTGTTTAAACAAGTTTGATTTCGATAATATTATAACAATTGTGACAATTATGGATTACATGCATTTTTATAATATATAATTCTCAAATATGAAACAGATTTTTCTTGCAATTTATATTTTTATCATACTTTTATATAATTTAACTTAACTTATTGATTATTGATTAAATTTTACATATATACAACTTAACGATTTAATCTAACAAGAGAAATCATAGTATCGATATTTATTCTTGATAATAATCAGATAATATCCACTTTGTAAAAGAAATCTCTCATTTCAGTGATTGAAGTAGTCTAAATATTATATTTGATTTTTATATTTGTTTCACGTATCTTTCTACATACAATTATTTATATATTTTGTTTTTATTAAATTTATTTTAATTAAGAAATAGTTTTTTTTTTAAATTCTTTTGAATAAAATTAATTAATTAAATTTTACAGTCAAACAAAAACATAATCGTATCTTATTATAATATAAAACTTATTATAAGATAAAACATTATCTTATTAATTCTTTTATAAAAATACAGATATAAATGAAACGCTTACATTTATCTATTTTACTATTACTATGTTATTTTGTTATTATTTATATTTCTTTAACAATATATCGATCGTACGAAAATCAATCGAAATGAAATTAAAATTTTTACTAATCGTAAATAGTAATGTACTATACACATCGCTTATGTATCTATGTATCTACTATCTATATTTTTAAACGAAACACAAATTTGTTTGGAAATTAATTTCATTATTCTTATCACGTTATAATATTACACAATTGAAGTTGTTAGAAGTCATTATCTTATTTTAGTTGATTGAAAAATTCAAAGATCGTAATTGATTAAAGCATTATGGTCTGGAGCATGACGCGATATTATCATTCAACCCTTTTATTTATATTGCCATAGGCATATTATAAAGTAATAAATACTATTATGCATCTGCATCTCTAAATTTTTTTTTTCTATTTGTAATATTCCGAAAAATTCATAAAACTTTTTTTTATAAGTTGTAATGTTCTACACATTGTAACCTCTCAAAGGAAATCGTAAAAATTATTGAAACGTTTATTTCTATTTACGAAACGTTTTATTATTATTTTTATCTGCAATTATTTATGTTAAACATTGTAACGTTATATAAAATTTTGCAGACTGTTGGTGGCGTTATTTGTATCGCTAGTATGGGGAATATCAACATCTCAGGATACGAATAAGACTGATAACCTGATAAAGGCTAAAGAATTTCTAAATAAACTCGACAAACAATATGCAGAATGGAACAATAAGCTAACGCTCGCCGAATGGAAATATGCATCGAATTTGACTAAAGATAATTTAGCGGATAAATTGAACGTATCTTCAAAAGCGGCACAGTACTTTAAATCCGCATGGCAAGAAGTGAACCAATTCCCGTGGAAGGATATTAAGGATGAACGTATCAAGAGACAATTCTCGAAGCTTAGCGTTCTAGGTTATGCAGCACTTCCTGAAAATGTAAATATCTCTGAAATTTTAATAAACCAAAAACTTTAACAAAATCTTAAAATAATGTCAGAAAGTATTGATATTTAAAGAAGTGTGAGATATAAAAAAAGTCATAATAATAATTGTTCAATTTTTTTACGCTTTTATCTTTGTTCAATGAAAATTCCATTTTACGTTGCCTTAAATGCGATTTTAAAATGTGATCCATAATAATTAATTGTAAGTTTGTTATAGCTTTATCAAGAATATGAGAAAATTATAAGTGAAATGGAAAACATCTATAGCACTGCCAAAATCTGCGATTACAATAATCGAACAAAATGCGATCTCGCTTTAGAACCGGAATTAACGGATCTTTTAAAAAAGAGCCGCGATCCTGAAGAACTGAAATATATTTGGACCGAATGGAGAAATGCCACTGGTAAAAAAGTGAAATTTTTGTTCATGAGATACGTTGAATTAAGTAATATGGCTGCCAGATTAAATAATTATTCTGATAACGCGGCTTATTGGCTAAAAGATTACGAGGCTGATGATTTTCCTGAACAAATCGGTGAGTTAAAATATTTAATAAAATTATTAAAATTCGATATCAATTTGTCATAAAATATTTTTAGAGACACTCTGGCAACAATTGAAACCACTTTATTTACAATTGCACGCATATGTCCGTCGCGAACTTCGAAAAAAGTACGGTGAAAATATCGTTTCGAAAGATGGTCCCATCCCAGCACATTTGCTGGGTAATATGTGGGCGCAAAGTTGGAGTAACATCGCAAATTTTACTACTCCGTATCCAGGAAAACAAATGCCAGACGTCACCGATGCTATGATAAAGCAAGGTTTGATTAACATTAACATATATGTAAATTATAAATTATAAATAAGTAGAATTATAAATAAAAAAATATGAACAAGAAAAATTGTTTAACTCAAAAATAAAACATATAGATAGATCGTTTTAATTTTTAAACAATGATTTTCTTAGGATACAATGCGACAACTATTTTCCGTGTTGCCGAAGATTTTTTCACTTCGATCAATCTCACTGCAATGCCGGATCTTTTTTGGGAACGATCAATATTGGAAAAGCCAAAAGATCGCGAACTAATCTGTCACGCTAGCGCCTGGGATTTCTACGATGGCAAGGACTTTAGAATTAAACAGTGCACTGAAGTCACGATGGAACACTTGTTAACCGCACATCACGAAATGGGTCACGTGGAATATTATCTACAATATAAAAATCAACCCACTTTTTTTAAAGAAGGTGCGAATCCTGGATTCCATGAAGCAGTTGGTGACGTTATAGCACTTAGCGCATCTACACCGAGCCATCTAAAAACTATTAAGTAAATAACTTATGTCATGATATTAAAATGAATATGAACAACTTCAAATATTATTTTTTAAATAATATAAATATTATATTTTAGATTACTGGATGATGATTCAACTGATGTGGAAGCTAATATTAATCATCTTTATTTGAAAGGCCTTGATAAAATCGTCTTCTTACCATTTGCATATGCGATGGAAAAGTGGCGCTGGAGTGTATTCCGTGGAGAAATCACGCCAGATGTTTATAATTGTTTCTGGTTAATAACTTTAATATTTAAATAATATATAGGAAAATTACAAAAAAAATTATAAAAATTTATTCCTTAATATTAAATAATATTTCTTTTTAATTTGTAAATTTTAATTTAATAATTAGGTGGGATATTGCTGAAGCTTTTCAAGGTATTGAAGCACCAATAACTCGATCAGAAGATGACTTCGATCCTGGTGCGAAATATCATATAATAGCAAATGTCGAATACATTAGATATTATGTCAGTTTTATAATACAATTCCAATTTCACAAAGCTCTTTGTATAGAAGCAAAACAATATGATCCGCAGAATTCAAATTCAAAACCATTACATAAATGTGATATTTATAATAATACAGCAGCAGGAAATTTGTTAAAGTAAGTCTTCATTAAATTTCTATTAACTCAAGGAAACAATTATTAAATGAATAATTATTATTATGATATAGATCAATGTTGGAATTAGGTTTTTCTAAACCTTGGCAAGATGCAATGGAAAAAATCACTGGTCAAAGGAATATGGATACTGCCGGACTATTGGAATATTTCAAACCATTAACAGATTGGCTTACAGAAGAAAATAAAAAAACTAACGAATATATTGGATGGAAATCTAAATCAAAAGGTATATATTTTGACAATCCAATTCATATTTATCTATATAGATTATCGATTCCAGAAACCAAAACAAACACAAAAATTGATATATAAAAATGTCAGTTTATTTAAAGCGTAAATATCAGTTAATTATTATTTTTTAAATTTTATTTCAGGATGTGCATGAATCTTGGTCTAATAGGCACTAGAAAAAAGATGAATAAATAAAAATAATATAAATATAATATATGAATAAAATATGAATAAAACAAATAAAAATAAATTTTTTTGAATATTATTATTTTAAAAAAAATATTTGTCTATCTTTACGCAATAGATATATTAATGAATGATTTATGACATCATTCTTTACAACAACAAAATTTTCACAATAAATGGAAAAATATATAAGTATTATAAATCTAATAATAAATAAATACATTACAAAATGATAAATTTTTCAAATAAAAATCACATTCCTTTTTTATAATATTTGCATTATTTTGCTTTTCCTCGTCCTCTTCGGCGTTTAGAAATATTATCAGTATTCTTTTTGCCTTTCTTTTCACTTTTTGATTCCATATTTTTACTTGTGCCAGGTTTTTTTGTCTAAAAATGTATTTTAATTAATAAACTAAATATTTATAAATATAAATTTCATAATGTGAAATATTTTTTAGTTAACCTTGATCATTTTATCTGTATCCATATTATCATTTTGATCAGAATCTACTTCTTCTTCTTCCTCTTCTAAATCTTCTTCTTGTATATTTGTTACTGTTTTCTTTTTTGATGTACTATTCACTACATATGGAAGAACTACAGAATTCTTATTATATGCTCTTGTAAAGGCAGCTTTTACCTATAATATAAATTTATTTTTTTTTCTTTACTTAAGTATATATAACTTATATATACTTAAGTATGTATAAAATTATTAAAAATGATTTAAAACTTATAAATATGACATACTTTACTATCTATAACTTGCATTGGATCTTGCTGACCAGGCCATAAAGAAATTTCCACTAAAGAATCTAAATCTTCTCTATTAATAATAAAAATAATAAAATTTGATAAAAAAATTTACAATTATAAAAGTATAATTATATAATTAATATAATTAATCTTAATTAAAAGTTAATCTTCATGAAATAATGAAATATTAACCTGAGTAAGTGATAATGATTCATAACATCTATTGCAACAGCTATATTTTCAATACCATCAACTGCTAAAGGTCTAATAATGGTATTTCTGAGATATTTAATGTAATCCAGATTTATAGCCTCTTTACTCGCATTAGTAGTCAAACGAGCATGTAAAGTGATTTCTTGCATTAAACTGAAAATCATATAAATCATAAAAATTTATATATAAAATATAGAATATAAAATACGTAGAATATAAAAGAATTATAATTAATTAATAATTATGATATTACCGATTAAATTTACTGGCTTTTGAATTACGTCCAAGCCAAGCTGGAAAATTAATCTGACCACTAATATGACCAGACATTGCTGCCCCAGGTATAACAGAAGAATAACAAGCTTGTATCGGTAAAAGAGACCAGGCATTATTACTTCTTATACAATTTTCAATTATATCTCCCAACGCTAAACTCTCAGCACTTTCAGCTATTTTTTCTAATAATTTATTTCTATATGTAAAATAAAAATAATATTAAATGAATGTAACAATATAAAACAAATAAACTATGCAATTGATTTTTTAAATATTTAAATATTTTTTAATATTTTTTTTTAAATAGATAAAGATTTTAAAATAATTTAATTTTTATTCAAATTGTTAATTTATTTTATATCAAAATATTTGTTTTGAATTAGATTCCAATTATAAAATATCTAAGTATTTGGATATTTCATTATCAATAGCTTTATTTTATCTATATAAATAGGAAGAAAATTAAATATATCTTTTTATTTGAATACATACTTTGGTGTTTCAGGTATAACCAGTAAATAATTTTCTTGTACAAATAATGGTGCTATATTATAATCATGGAAAAATAGATCACATTTCTCATTGAAATTCATATGTTTTTGTTCCTCTGCAGAAAATACTTGTTTTACAACATCCCAAGAACCCAATTTCAGATCTTTATTTATATGTTTTTTTCCAGATTTCTCTTGAAAACCAATTTGTCCAACAAATAATGCTAAATGATTTATAATTTGCCGAATATCCTGATTAGTTGATTCAATTAATAAATCAAGATCTTCATTTGTGATATTAATGTTTTCTTTGAAACATATAGATTTCATTGCAGCCTATGAAAAAAAAAGTAGTAAAATAAAAAATACATAAAACAAATATTATTAACTATTTCTTTGAAGTTTTTGAAATCCATATTATTTTACCCTAATTTGTTCCAATCTAGGTTTTGAAAATCGAAGATCAAATGTGTAATTAGCAAGTGTTCTCATTTTAGAATGGCTTCGATCATTACAAATACAAACAATAGGTATATCAGTTAATTTGATCAATTTAATTAATTCTTGTAGACCACCACGATCTTCGTTACCAGCCATTCCATCCACTTCGTCCATTAATAAAACATGTTTTAATGATGGTTTACTTTTATTATCTGTAATATAAAATTAAAAAATACGAAAATAATTTTATATGAAAAAATATATATAAAAGTATATATGATATTTTGAATATATTTAATCAAAATTTATTAAATATATTTTATTAAATATATTTACAAACATACTATAAAATTTAAAAATATTTAAAAATAAACATAAAATAAAATTTAAAAATATTAGTTATCAGATAGAATATTAATACAAGACAGCAAATGAAATTAATTAATTCAAATTCTTTTAAAAATCTTTCATTGTAATATAAAGTAATTGATTTACTAACTATTAATCATTTTAAAATCATTCAGGAAATAAATTCATAAGTAAATATACCTTGAAAATAATTTTTTAATGTAGTATTAGATAATAATTCTGTTACTTCTTCTTCTAGAAGTTTTTTACTTCTAGTATCTGATGCATTAAATTCTATAAGATCAAAACCTAATTCATTGCAAATAACTTGAACAGTTGTCGTTTTTCCAATTCCAGGAGGACCAGATAATAAAGCTGCTTTAAAGAAAGCTCCATCACTGTTTTTTGCCCATGGATCTAAAGTAAAAAAAATAAATTTTCAATTATTATTGTTAAATAATTAAATATTGTTAAATATTTAAGTTAAGAATATTATGTTAAATATATAAGTTATAAGTTATAAGAATATATTTTATATAAAGAATAAAAAACTTACTAGGTTTTATATGTTTTACTTGACCAGATTGATTTTTATGCCAATTTATTAACCAAGCATACAATTTTTTAGCAATACTTTTATCTCCTTGTTGTCCCAAAATCTGTTTCATAGTTTTTGGTTTATATTTTTCAACCAATGCCTGCGTTGATATTTTACTATTTATCTAAAAAAAATATAAGCAATATAAAACTAATAAAATTATTTGTATCGTATTCAAATATTCCTTACATCTTGTAAAATATTTGTTTTTATATTTGTTTTTATATCTTTTGCATCATCAATTTCTTTCTTGTCTTCTATGAGTGATCCTTTGAATTCAGTATGTTTCTTTTTAATTGGAGATTTTATTTTTATATCTTTAGTATCATATTCTTCTTTTTGTAATGACATTTTTAATGATGTTTCTATTTCTTTCTTGCTTATTTCTTTGTGTATTTCTGTTAAATTTTTTGTTTGTTCATTCGCAATAACTTTTATTTTCTTTGATGGTGATTCTTCTTCTAATTCTTCAGATTTTTGCTTTAATTTATCTTTTAATTTTGTACGAGATTGATGTATATCATCAATGCAACCTATAGGGCGTGTACGTATCAGATCTAATAAGTCATCTTCTGATATTTTTTTTATATTTAAACTATCAGCCTAAATATTTTTTAAATTATTAATAAGAAAAATTTTTAATAGACAATTATTTTATATAAAGTTTTAATAAATTAATTATAATTATATAATAATTACTATTACCTTTGATAATTTTGAAGGACCAGCTTGATCACCTACTATAATATAATCAGTTTTCTTTGTAACTTGATGTAAAATTCGTCCACCATATTGTTTGATAAGTTCTTCAGCTTCCTCTCTTTCTAAAGAATCTAAAACTCCAGTTATTACAAAACTTAATCCTGCTA
>NW_006263314.1:10589-12287 GCF_000469605.1 Apis dorsata | reverse complement strand
CTAAGCAATATTCAGCACCCTAAAATTTTAATATTTTTTTTTTTTTTTTTGTATACACATATACTATGCATTGCTGATAAATTGACACTTAAAAAAAAATATAAATATAATATATAACAAGATAAGATTAATTTACACAAACATATAGTTGTATTGTATTAATTGAATTCAACACATACATATATTAATCAGCACTGATAACCAATATATCAATTGTGTATCACATTTGTTGGATCAAATAATTTATTACTGGCATTCTTTTATCAAATCAAATATCAATTTACCAGCAACACGTAGTATTTCTAAATTAAAAAATTAAAAAAACAATTTTTTTCAATCTAATATTCAATCTAAAAGTCATTACATACAACAGGAATTTTCTTTGAGCCTGGGTTTCTAGCTCCTCCTCTTTGAAGATATTGTTGATACATTGTAGCACTTTGTTTTTTCTTTGCAATTATTTCTTCATATATGTCAGAAGTGTCCATTTTTTTAGAAGATGTCTTTTTATGTTGAATTTTATTATGTTCAGAATTTTCATGTTCAATGTCTTCACTTGAACTTTTAGAACTATTAGAATTATTAGAATGTTTTTTTGATTTTAATTTATATATTTTTTCATTACTTTTTTCTTGATTTGTTTTATCAAATGTTTTTTTTTTTTTAACATTTTCTTTACTCTTAACAAGAATTTTTTCTTCATTTTCATCATTATTTTTGTCAGAATCTATGGCTATAATAGGAATCTTTTCTTTATTTTTGTCATTATTTTTATGAGAATCTATAAATATAAAAAAATAATATAATTATAATGATATTACATTAAATAATATAATAATAACTGGCATATTATTTTTTATAACTTTATAGTAATACCTTTGTTAACTTTAATTTCTGTTAAATATTTTTGTTCAATATCAGAGGTATCTAATTGACATAATGTTTTTTCAAAATCATCATCATGATGACTTCTAGCTTCCTATAATATTTAATGAAATTATATGTAATTATTTTATAATATTATTTAGATAATATTACCTTTTTTTGTAATTGTTTAGATATTTTTGGTGCTTCTTGTCTCTTTATTGGATTTTTACCAAATATATCAGCAGGAGAAACAATCTTAACATCTTCTTCAGAATCAGATGCAATAACTTTCTTTCCCAATATTTTTGTTTTCTAAAACAATCAAAATATATTTTCTTATTCTTTAAATTAAAAGATTAAGATTTTAAAAATAAGTTATAATAAACAAATATATTAAAAGTTTTAATTTAAACCTTAGATTGTTTAAATGAAGGTTTTGGTTTTTCATCATCCTCATCAGATGAAATAATACGTCTTTTAACAGCCTTTGTTGAAACGACGCTAGAATTTATTTTAGCTGTTTGAAAGTAGGATCGTATATCCTAAAAAAAATTAAAAATGTTAAGTAATTAATATCATTTTCAACAAGTACTTTTAAAATACATCTATACCGATAAAAAACGAATATATTTAACCTCGATTGTTTGATTAACTATTTAATTAAGGATTTCAAACTTACTCTTGGCATATTTTAGATATATTTGAATTCGATAAATATGTAATATATAAATCAATTAAATAATATTTTGAGCGAAAAAGATAAATCAATGAATATAATAAAAAATATTTTATTTCAATATATCCAATCCATCACGCGCGCTTTTATATACA
>NW_006263314.1:0-10276 GCF_000469605.1 Apis dorsata | reverse complement strand
CTGTTGATATATATATATATATATATATATATATATATATATATGTAACTTTCTGAATTCTAATAAAGAATTTTATTAAAAATAAATTTATAATTATTTATTATTTCATTTTAAACAAAAATTAAAAGAAAAATAAAATCTAATTTAATAAAAGTTTTATACAAATCTTATACATAGATAAAACTAAAAGTATTACATGCTATATAGGCGTGCTAGCACAAGATAATATGACTTATAGCTGTCAAATTCGAGATGGCACCACGAATAGAAGATTGCACGTGTTCTAAGAACTCTTTAAATTTTTTTGAATATTTAAGTAATTTATGTAAAAAAAGTAATACATATCTTGTAATAGTTTAACATTTATTCGCTTATACTATAGAATATTTATAAATAAGTTATAAATAAATTACATTAAATAATATATTAAACATTAGAAAATAAAATATAATATATAACCTCCACAATGGTAAAAGAACAATTTAGAGAAACAGACGTAGCTCGCAAAATGTATGTATATTATTTAATTTGCTTTAAAAGTAAATTTTATGTTATCATTTTTATTACTTTTAATGTTAAATGTATTTTTAAAAATATAGTATAAATATACAAATTTTGTACATTATAAATTTTATATAATTTTATATATTTTATATATCTTATTAACTGAATTTTTTATTAAAATATTTATTGTTATACTTATTTACATTATTAACTTTTTTTAATTAAAAAAGTTAATAATGTAGTTGAAGTTTAACATATATAATTATTATTTATTAATTTTGATATATTTTATCTATATTCTTTTGAATTATTTAGTTCTCATGTCTCATTTGGAGTGGATAGCCGCCACAATATGGAAAGACAGGCCCATATGCATGTTGTGGCTAAAAATTTATATAATCAGGATGTTGAACACACTCCAGTTCCATATGGGGTTCTTGATAGAAGAATGGTACATATAAATTTCTTTTTATGTTTCATAAATTAATGTTTTTTAAATAATATCAATATAAATTTTTAGGGTACCTGTAATAATACTACCAATTGTGCATCATGTGGTAAAACTTTAAATGAATGTATTGGACATTTTGGTTATATTGATTTAGAATTGCCAGTTTTTCATGTTGGTTATTTTAGATCTATTATTGGTATTCTTCAAACTATTTGTAAAGTAATCTATTATTTATTTTATTTAATTTTAATAACATATTAGTTTTAATAACATAATAATAATTGCATTATCTCATTATTTATTTATAGAATTGTTCTCATGTTATGTTATCTGAAATAGATAAAAAACATTATTTAACTAGAGTATTAAATCCTAATTTGGGATATTTAACACGTAAAGCATTGCGTAAACAGATTTTGGATAAAGCTAAGAAAACATCAGTTTGTCAAAATTGTGGAGATCTAAATGGAACTGTCAAAAAGGCTGGTTTACTCAAAATAGTTCATGAAAAATATAAGGCGAAAAAAAAAGTAGATATTATTGTTCAACAAAAGTTAGCAGAATATAATAATGTTCTTGAAGAAAATAAAGCATTAGAAGGAATACTTCAAAGTGGATTAGTTAATGTGTTAAATCCTTTAGAGGTAAAAAATAAAAATCAAATTCATTTTTTAATAATTTTTATTTTTTATTTAATCCAATAATAATAATTCCAGGTACAAAGTATTTTGGAAAAAATTCCAGAAAATGACATTCCTCTATTAATGATGAATACAGAATGTGCATTACCAAAAGATTTAATATTAACAAGGATTCCTGTGCCACCAATTTGTATTAGGCCTAGTGTTGTATCTGATATCAAAGCTGGTACAACAGAAGACCATTTAACAATGAAATTATCAGAAATAGTTTTTATTAATGATGTTATTCAAAAACACAGACAAAGTGGAGCTAAAGTACAAATGTATAGTGAGGATTGGGAATTTCTACAATTACATTGTGCCCTTTATATAAATAGTGAAATGTCTGGTATACCTCTCAATATGCAAGTGAGTTTTTTATATAAATGATATAAATTTTTATCTATTTTGACATATCATTAATAAATTGCTAAAATATTTTGACCAGCCAAAAAAATCTGGAAGAGGATTGGTTCAAAGATTAAAAGGAAAACAAGGTCGTTTTCGTGGTAACTTATCTGGTAAACGTGTAGATTTTTCTAGTAGAACTGTTATTTCACCAGATCCTAATCTTAGAATTGAACAAGTAAAGTTTTATATTTTTATAAATTAATTTTTTATATATTTATATTGTTCTAAACAGTAAAATTTACATATTTTATATTTTTTTATTAGGTCGGTGTACCTATTCATGTTGCCAAAATTTTAACATATCCTGAAAAAGTTAATCCATCAAACATAGAATTAATGCGAAAACTTGTAAGAAATGGTCCAGATATACATCCAGGAGCAAATTTTATACAACAAGGAAAAACACAATTCAAAAAATATTTAAGATATGGTAACCGTCAAAAAATTGCTCAAGATTTACAGGTAATTTTATCTTTAAAATAATACAATTATAAATAATTTTATTGAACAAATGAAGTTTTAAATATGGTGAGCAATAGATGCAAGTGATGAATAGTTTAAAATATTAGAAATATGAAAAAGAATGTTTGAATTGAACATTTGAAATTATATTTATTTAATATATATCTTTAATTAAACATTCCTTTAAATCATTTTATCTATCTGCAATACTTTATATATAATTCATATTCAATATTTTATATATAAAAATGAATGATCAATAATATATTTTATTTTTAATAGTATGGTGACATTGTTGAAAGACATCTGAGGGATGATGATGTAGTATTATTCAATAGACAACCGTCATTACATAAATTAAGCATCATGGCACACAAAGCAAAAATATTAGATCATAGAACATTTAGATTTAATGAATGTGTTTGTACTCCATATAATGCTGATTTCGACGGCGATGAAATGAATTTACACGTCCCTCAAACTGAAGAAGCAAGAGCAGAAGCTCTAGTTTTAATGGGGGTAATATGCAAATTATTTTTTATTAACTTTATTATAATATACTATTTACATATAAATCATAATATTATATATTTTTTTAGAATAAATCAAATTTAGTTACGCCTCGCAATGGAGAATTACTAATAGCTGCAACACAAGATTTTATTACTGGTGGATATCTTCTGACTCAAAAAGACATGTTTCTAAATAAAACTCAAGCAAGTCAATTAGCTGGTTGTCTTCTAGCAGGACCTGATATTACTATGTCTATAAATCTACCTGAACCAGCTATTTTAAAACCAACTACATTATGGACAGGAAAACAAATTTTTAGTTTAATTTTAAAACCTAATAATACTTGTAATATTAAAGCTAATTTAAAAACCAAAGGAAGAGCTTACACTACCAATGAGGAATTATGTATTAATGATTCTTGTATGTATTCTTATTATTAATAATTTATTAGTTAATAAAAATTTTTTTTATTTAAATTAGTTAATAAATTTATTAGTTAATAACGAAAATAATAAATTGCAGATGTTATTATTCGGAATTCAGAATTATTAGCAGGATCTATGGATAAATCAACGTTAGGTTCGGGGTCAAAACAAAATATATTTTATATTTTATTGCGTGATTGGGGTGAAGATATTGCAACAATAGCTATGTGGCGATTAGCAAGAATGGCAAGTTTCTTCCTTATGAATAGAGGTTTTTCAATTGGTATTGGTGATGTTACACCTGGTCAAGGACTTCTTAAAGCTAAACAAGAACTTCTAAATGCAGGGTAAGTTTAAATTTAAAACTCATTTTATTTTATTTATAAATAAAAATATTTAAATTATGTATTTATTAATTATTATGATTTAGATATTCTAAGTGTACAGAATACATTCAAGACATGGAAGAAGGACGTCTTATATGTCAACCTGGTTGTACAGAAGAAGAAACATTAGAAGCAATGATATTAAAGGAACTTTCAGTAATTCGTGATCATGCTGGTAAAGCATGTTTAAAAGAACTTCATCCAAGTAATAGTCCATTAATTATGGCATTATCTGGTAGTAAAGGAAGCTTTATTAATATTTCTCAAATGATTGGTATATTTATTAATTACATATATACATATTTTTTATAATAATTAAAAGAATATTTTTTTTAATATTTCTTATAATATTTTTACTCTATAGCATGTGTGGGACAACAAGCTATTAGTGGTCATAGAGTTCCAAATGGATTTGAAGATAGAGCTTTACCACATTTTGAAAGACATTCGAAAATTCCTGCAGCTAAAGGTTTTGTAGAAAATTCATTCTATTCTGGTTTAACACCAACGGAATTTTTTTTTCATACAATGGGTGGAAGAGAAGGTCTTGTAGATACAGCAGTTAAAACTGCTGAAACTGGTTATATGCAACGACGACTAGTTAAGAGTTTAGAAGATTTGTGCCTTCATTATGATATGACAGTTCGTAATTCAGTAGGAGATATTGTACAAATATTGTATGGTGGAGATGCTTTAGATCCTACATACATGGAAGGTAACATATTATGTATAATATCAAAAATAAAATAATTACATAATTATTTTAATAGGAAAAGATTGTCCAGTAGATTATAAGAGAATATTGGATCATGTAAGAGCCAAATCTCCATGTAAAAATGAAGAATCATTAGATGGTCATAGTGTAATTAAAGCTACAAATGAATTACTAAATTCTGAGGAATATGAATGTCTCAGTGAAGAATTTAAACAAGAATTATCGTAAATATAACATTTATTTCATTTTTTAATATTATTAAAAATAAATTATTAAATATTACTTTTTCTTATAGCACATTCCTTAAAACTGTAGCACGTAAAATAGCACGCCTTCGACATAATGCTGTATTAAATGTACCTGTAATTTTACAACTTGAACGACTCACAGTTTCTCAATTAGTTGAATTTATTCATACTTGTAAAGAAAAATATATGAGAGCAAAGATAGAACCAGGTACTGCTGTAGGTGCACTTGCTGCACAAAGTATTGGAGAACCAGGAACACAAATGACATTAAAAACTTTCCATTTCGCTGGTGTAGCGTCTATGAATATTACTCAAGGTGTACCGCGTATTAAAGAAATTATTAATGCAAGTCCCAAAATTAGTACTCCGATTATTACTGCTGCTTTAGTAAGTTTTGTGTTATATTTATTTAAAATTCTATTTATATGAAAAGATATTATTTAATTAATTAAATAGTATTTATATAATATGTATTTAAATAATATGTTATTTTTCATTTCTTGATTCATTTTGGTATTAGATAAATGATGCAGATCCAGAATATGCTAGAAGAGTAAAAGGCAGAATTGAAAAAACTACTTTAGGAGAAGTGACAGAATATATTGAAGAAGTTTATCTTCCAGATGATTGTTTTTTATTAATCAAAATAGATATCGATAGAATAAAATTATTGAAATTAGAAGTAGATGTCAATTCTATACGTTATTCGTAAGTATATAAATTTATATTTATAATATAAAAAGAAGTGTTATTTCTCTTGCATATAAATAAATTTAATTATTATAACATTTATGTAGAATTTGTACATCAAAATTAAGATTAAATCCAAAATTGGTAAATGTTAGAGGAGATTCTATTATTACTGTAAATCCAAGCAAAAATAAATACAGTTTAAATTATGCTCTTACACAACTTAAAGAATTGATTCCAAATATTGTTATAAAGGTAAATGTATAAATTAAAAAACAAATATATATATTATAAATATTATAAATAAATATTTTTTAATTTTGAAAAATTTAATATATTCTTATGTTTATACAATTTAAGGGTTTACCATCAGTTTCTAGAGCTGTAATTCATAATGATGATTCATGTGGTAAAAAAAAATATAAATTATTCGTAGAAGGAGACAATATGCGAGATGTAATGGCAACTCTTGGAGTTCTTGGCAAAAAAACAACTTCAAACAATACAATTGAAGTAAATAAAAAAATTTATCTTTATATATCTATGAATTATATATATATACATTATATAATGTTATATATTAAATACATTATATAATGTTTCAGGTTTTTAAAACTTTAGGTATTGAAGCTGCAAGAGCAACTATAATGACAGAAATTAAATTGGTCATGGAAAATCATGGAATGAGTATTGATCGAAGACATCCAATGCTTGTAGCAGATTTAATGACTAGCAGAGGAGAAGTATTAGGTATTACAAGACAAGGTTTAGCTAAAATGAAGGAATCTGTCTTAAATTTAGCTTCAGTAAGACTTTATATATCTATATTTTTTATTACATCTTTGTTATGGAAAAATACTAATATAAATGATTGTTTAACAGTTTGAAAAGACATCTGATCACTTATTTGATGCAGCTTATTATGGGCAAAAAGATGTTATTTGCGGAGTTTCTGAATCAATTATAATGGGTATTCCAGTACCTGTAGGAACAGGAATTTTCAAATTACTTCACAAATATCCTTTTCAAATTTATTTTTTCAAATTCAAAAAAATTATTCAATTTTTAACTTTATATATTAATCATATTTTTAATACATTATTTTTCTTATTAAAAGTATACAGCTGATAAAGATGAACCAAAAAAAAGGGATTTAATATTTGATGATCTACAATTCAAGAAAATTATAAAATCTGCAACAAAATCATAAATAATTGTTATTTATTCTTTACCAAAATATTTAATGTACATAAAATGAAGAGATGTATATTAATGGAAGTTTAATATTTTTATATTTCCTAGTATATTTCATTTAAAATTTATGTATGTTTTAAGATAAAATTTTAAGATAAATTTAAGATAAAAATAATTTTTAAGATAAAAATAATTTTTAAATAGATGTACATGTGTTATTATTTATAATAGTTGATTAATCAGCTGTAATAGTTGCTAAGAAACGTGTTAAATCCATATTTTCAGTTGCTGCCTAGAACGATTCAGTGATATTAGGTACTGACGAATTATCAATATAAAATTTTGGTATCTTTTTAATAAATAAAATTATATTCATTTATATATATATTCTATAATATTTCATTCGAATTTTGAAATATTTTTTTTGATTGAATATTACTAAAAAAAAGTATCGGAATGGTAAATGAAACTAAATTTTGGAAAGAAATTCGAAAAGATACATCAGAACATAAAAAAAGAAAACCCAGAGTTGTTCCTGCTTTCACCATTCAAGCTCTACAGGTAATATAATATTTCAATATTTTAAAAATTAAATTTATACGAATTAATATTTCTTTATAGTATTTATAATATTATTTATAAGATTTCCTATATATATTTATATAGGAAAATACTGTAGTTGCAAAACCTCCTCGCTATGAATTATATAAACCTCAACCAGCCAAACCATCAACTTTTCGGAAATTTTATGAATGGGGTGTATTTCCAATTGCATTGGAAAAAGATATGTATGGTTTAAAACTTAATTGGAAAGTGAACATCGAAGATTTAGATTTCCATCACTATTTACCCTTATTTTTTGATGGCTTAACAGAAACTGAACAACCACTTAAATTCATAGTAGAACAAGGAATATCTGATATGTTAGAACATGGTGGACCTAAAATTTTACCTGTTGTACCACAATTAATAATTCCTATTAAAAGTAGGTATTTCATTTTCTCATTCTTTTATTCCATTTTTTATTTTTAAATAATTTTAAAATTTATAAATTTTTATTACCTTATATAATTTATTTATAATTATATATAATTTATATATATTGTAGAAGCTTTAAATACAAAAGTACCGGAAGTTTTGTGTACAACACTGAAAACTCTTCAAAATCTTGTACGCTCAGCAGATTGTGTTGGAGAAGCTTTAGTACCATATTTTAGACAAATCTTACCAGTTCTTAATTTATTAAAAGATAGGAACGGTAAGATTTTAATATACTTCTATAATTCTATAATTCTACAATTTTACTTATATAATTTTACATAAAAATAATAAAAATTGATATTTTAGTAAATCTTGGAGAAGGTATTGATTATGCACAACAGAAGGGTGAAAATGTTGCAGATATAATACAAGAAACTCTTGAATTACTTGAAATATATGGAGGTGAAGATGCCTTTATAAATATTAAGTATATGATTCCTACATATGAATCTTGCATGATGAATTAAATAGCTTTTTATTTATCCATTAATTATCTAATAATTTTTTAAATTATTATTTTACAAATATCATAACAAAATATTATAAAAATTGATGATGAATCTATCAAGTTGAAAATATATATTGCTTAAATGTAATAATTCTATTTATATTTTTCCTGCATCTTCTTTTAATGTTACGGTTCTGTTAAAAACAAGCTGCAAAAGATTAAAATCAATAATAACATAATAATAACATTATTTCAATTTAAATTTTATATTTTCAATTACCTTTCCCGGTAACGTATCAGGATCTACAGAAAAAAAGCCTATACGTTCGAACTGGTATTTCTCAAAAATTTTTGCCGAATTTGCTAAACTTTTATCAATATATCCAACAATTTCTTTTTTAGTGACTGAATTAATATCACTTAAAAAGCCATTTGGTACCTCATTAATATCTTCAGGATTTTTATGTTTAAATCTGAAAATTATCACAAATAAGTAAAAAATTATTTATATAAATGATAAATTATTATTATTTTATTACATTAAGTTAACACTTACAAACGTTCATATAATCTAATGGATGCTAATATAGGATTTGATACCCAATGTATAAAGGCTTTAGGTTTATTAGTTTCAGAAATAGATTCTTGTTTGACTATGAGATTTACAATATTACCAGTACTATCTCTTTCAATTTCTTTGATTGTTAATACTATTCCTACATGCTTTAAACCAACGGATTGGTTTAGTGTTAAACGTCTAAAATCTTTTTCTGCTTTCTATAAATATATAACATTTTTAATAAAATAATAAAAAATATTATTAATCCGTATAATTGAATTAAAAAATAATACTACATACCTCTTTGAAATCAGATGTTTCAATATATACAATTTCATCAAAATCAATCTCATGTTTGCCTTTATCTGGATCATTAGGAAAGTTAAAAACTGTTACTTTTATGGATTTTTCGTGGGGAAAATTGCTAATAGTTATTTTTAATGGATCTAAAACTACCATGTGTCGACTTGCAGTTATATTTAAGACATCTCTGACAGATGCCTCTAAAGCAATTGGATCAACAATTACTTGAGCACCAGTTACACCCATTTGTGCACAAAAATTATTTATAGCTTCAGGAGGAAAACCTCGCCTACGAAGAGCTGTTAATGTAAATAATCTAAAAATAAAACATATATATACAATATATATACATATATATACAATAAATTAAAAATTCATGACTTTAAATATTAATATCATAGATTTATATGATATTATATTTGTACAATTTCATTAAAATATACCTTGGGTCATCCCAATCTGATACAATGCCTTCTTCAATCAATTTATTGATTTTCCTTTTAGAAACAACTGTATAACTAATATTTAATCTACCATATTCCCATTGCACAGGACAATAAATATCTAAAGCATTACAAAGCCAATAATATGATGATCTTCTTGATTGAAATTCTTTTGTACAAAGAGAATGAGTTATATTCTCTATACTGTCACATAAACAATGAGTAAAATCATAAGTTGGATAAATACACCATTGATTTCCTGTTCTATGATGTGGAGTATATTTTATTCTATATGCAACTGGATCTTGTTTACCTTCTTCTAATGTTACTTTCATTCGTAATGTGGCTTCACCTTCCTCAAGTAAACCACTTTTCATATCCTATATAAAAAATCAAAAGTAATTAAAATATATTTAAAATTTTATATTTTTTTTATATATATAGTTAAAAAATTACAAAAATTAAAAATATTTATATTATTATACTAAAAAATATAATAATTTAATTTAATAATTACTTCAAATAATTGTAAACTTTCTGAAGTTGGTCTATTTCGCCAGGGACTTGGAGGTGGATTGAAACCTTTTATATCTTCACTAGATTGATGACAGACATATGCTAAATCTTTTTTAATAAGCATAACAGCCCATTCATACAACTGTTGAAAATAATCAGAAGAATGAGTAATTTTAGCTGGTTTATAACCAAGCCATTCTACCATTTCACGAATACCAATAAAAAATTTTTCTTCTTCTTTTTCAGGATTTGTATCATCATAGCGTAAATAACAGATTCCATCATGA